>NW_015505927.1:513433-545952 GCF_001515645.1 Sinocyclocheilus grahami
ATTCAGCAGATCTACACCTGAGGGAAACGTCAGATTCTTAGTTCAAACACATCTTGGTAAAAAGGGGCAACTGATATCTAATATATCAATTAATAAGACTAAGTTTGATACTTGCGAGTCTCGTCTGTCTGAAAGAGATTCCTGATGCAATCTTAAGGTTTCCAGTTGATCTTTGCTGAATTTGGTAGATGAAAAGAACCAGTTTTGAGTCAGAGAATCTTGGTTAATGGAAAGGTCGAGGCCGAAGCTTGGCACGTAACTTAGGATGTTCTGGAGCATTGGAGCGTCTTATCAAAACCTAACAGAACCACCGACTGGGTGGGGTCCCTGGAGCGGGGCCTTTAAGGTCGGAGAAGATCCCCGCCTCTCAAGATGGGCTTGTCCAATGAGAAAGATGAAAATTCCAAGCGGGAGGTGGCCATTGCTGGAGGGTTTTACGACCCTTTGTCTCTAAGCATGGTAATTTGCAAATGGACTTGAATCGAAATTACTAAAGATTCTCAGGACCCTAATATATATTGCCTATGTACCAACATATAATATACACGCTTGTTTCGATCATAAGAAGGCGAATTCATAGATACTAAACAAGGTAGGATGACATATAGTGAAAGGATGACAGGAATGAGTTCCCTCATAAGCATGCCTAAAATAGTCTAAAAATATCAAAGACAACATACACCATGACCTGAAGGATACACTGTTCAATCAAAGAAAGGTTTTCCTATGAATTAATTAGTAGAAAAGTAAATTTCTACTCTGCATTTGCCTCTTGCTTATGGGACATTTTCCCTGGTCACATTCCATGAGGTCGTAAACGTATCTGGGGGTCAGTGTTGCTATGGAACCAGGGGCCTGTTCAGCTTCCTGGGGTGTTACAGAGTATTTGTTAAATCTAGCTAACAAAATATATATTGTGTGTTTGAATGGTCCAGACGCTACATGATATATTATAAGGAGTAACGAGATGTTTTCTGAAATATAGTGAAGTAAAAAGTACGGTCTTGCGTAAAGGTAAAAGTAAAAGTTACTCAAAATAAAACTACTCCAGTAAAGTACAGATACTTGAAAAATGTACTTAAGTAAAGTAACGAAGTAAAACTACTCCGTTACTGTCCACCACTGGAATGGGTATGACACATCTGACAAAAAATGGTTATGTAAAGTCACAAAACAATTACTTTACCATCACAATGCCAGAATATGTCATACACACCTTGGCCAAGAGGGACAGACTGTGATCTAGCCTACTGACTACATGAAAATAAACACAGCATCACAGGGATGACATGCTGTCAGGACTGAAATGAGACAAAGGCTTCTGTGCTCGGTCAAGGTTTCAGACATAGAATCTTCTTGTTGTTCCACTTCTGAACAGAGATGCAAGGCTAAAAATAATGTCCCTAAACACAACAACACTACACAACACAAGAAAAAAACCCACAAAGCACAGGCTGTTTTATGGGTGGACATTCTTTGTTTGTGGCAATTCTGTTGAGTAACTAAATGGTGATCTGTGTAAATTTGTATAGAGCTGTTCACTAAATCAAGACAACAACTGCGGTTGGTAGCCACAGAAAGATTAACGCACAGATCTACCACACATTTGCGTAGGGCCCCAGATCAGCAGAGGAACCGAATGAGCTGCAAAAACAGTGTATATTTACTAAAACATCACTTGGCAGTTAAACAGTTTCCACACCACACTATTTGAAAACATTTATGCGGACCTGCATGGTGCCCCCCTTGGATGCGAAGCCCTTGGGCACGTGCCCAATAGCCCATATGGTGTATATGGGCTGCACAGTGGTGAGGAACACCTAGTGGGAAAATTAATTGTGTGACATAAGCCAGAAAGCAATTAAAATATTTACAATCAATACAATTAATGTAACTACAAAGAGGATCTTGAAAAAGGGAAATGCATATAAAAAATAAATAAATAGCATGTTCATGGTTCTCTGATGTCGGTTAATGGTAACATGACATGCAAATAAATGTATAAAATATTTGGCAACACTTTAGTTAATGGACTAATTCTGACCATTAACTAATTGCTTATTAGCATGCATATTACTAGCATATTGGCTGTTTATTAGTACTTATAAAGCATATTGATGCCTTATTTTGCATGGCCATATATTAGATCCCTTAACCCTACCCCATACCTAAACTTAACATAACCTTAATAACTATTAACAAGCAGCAAATTATGAGTTTGCTGAGGCAAAACCTGTAGACAATAGTTAGTTGATAGTGAGAATTGGTTCCCAAACTAAAGTGTGACCAAAAATAGTTTTAATTAATATTTTATGTCTTTATAAATAAGTCTTAACAATCACATTTTATCAATTCAACATATCCTTGCTGAATAAAAGTATGAATTTCTCTAAAAAAAATAAAAAATACTGACCCTCAATTTTTTTTTAATCAGCATTAATCAGCTTTGCATTTCATAGATACTAAACAAGGTAGGATGACATATAGTGAAAGGATGACAGGAATGAGTTCCCTCATAAGCATGCCTAAAATAGTCTAAAAATATCAAAGACAACATACACCATGACCTGAAGGATACACTGTTCAATCAAAGAAAGGTTTTCCTATGAATTAATTAGTAGAAAAGTCCATTTCTACTGTGCATTGTGCATTTGCCTCTTGCTTTTGGGACATTTTCCCTGGTCACATTCCATGAGGTCGTAAACGTATCTGGGGGTCAGTGTTGCTATGGAACCAGGGGCCTGTTCAGCTTCCTGGGGTGTTACAGAGTATTTGTTAAATCTAGCTAACAAAATATATATTGTGTGTTTGAATGGTCCAGACGCTACATGATATATTATAAGGAGTAACGAGATGTTTTCTGAAATATAGTGAAGTAAAAAGTACGGTCTTGCGTAAAGGTAAAAGTAAAAGTTACTCAAAATAAAACTACTCCAGTAAAGTACAGATACTTGAAAAATGTACTTAAGTAAAGTAACGAAGTAAAACTACTCCGTTACTGTCCACCACTGGAATGGGTATGACACATCTGACAAAAAATGGTTATGTAAAGTCACAAAACAATTACTTTACCATCACAATGCCAGAATATGTCATACACACCTTGGCCAAGAGGGACAGACTGTGATCTAGCCTACTGACTACATGAAAATAAACACAGCATCACAGGGATGACATGCTGTCAGGACTGAAATGAGACAAAGGCTTCTGTGCTCGGTCAAGGTTTCAGACATAGAATCTTCTTGTTGTTCCACTTCTGAACAGAGATGCAAGGCTAAAAATAATGTCCCTAAACACAACAACACTACACAACACAAGAAAAAAACCCACAAAGCACAGGCTGTTTTATGGGTGGACATTCTTTGTTTGTGGCAATTCTGTTGAGTAACTAAATGGTGATCTGTGTAAATTTGTATAGAGCTGTTCACTAAATCAAGACAACAACTGCGGTTGGTAGCCACAGAAAGATTAACGCACAGATCTACCACACATTTGCGTAGGGCCCCAGATCAGCAGAGGAACCGAATGAGCTGCAAAAACAGTGTATATTTACTAAAACATCACTTGGCAGTTAAACAGTTTCCACACCACACTATTTGAAAACATTTATGCGGACCTGCATGGTGCCCCCCTTGGATGCGAAGCCCTTGGGCACGTGCCCAATAGCCCATATGGTGTATATGGGCTGCACAGTGGTGAGGAACACCTAGTGGGAAAATTAATTGTGTGACATAAGCCAGAAAGCAATTAAAATATTTACAATCAATACAATTAATGTAACTACAAAGAGGATCTTGAAAAAGGGAAATGCATATAAAAAATAAATAAATAGCATGTTCATGGTTCTCTGATGTCGGTTAATGGTAACATGACATGCAAATAAATGTATAAAATATTTGGCAACACTTTAGTTAATGGACTAATTCTGACCATTAACTAATTGCTTATTAGCATGCATATTACTAGCATATTGGCTGTTTATTAGTACTTATAAAGCATATTGATGCCTTATTTTGCATGGCCATATATTAGATCCCTTAACCCTACCCCATACCTAAACTTAACATAACCTTAATAACTATTAACAAGCAGCAAATTATGAGTTTGCTGAGGCAAAACCTGTAGACAATAGTTAGTTGATAGTGAGAATTGGTTCCCAAACTAAAGTGTGACCAAAAATAGTTTTAATTAATATTTTATGTCTTTATAAATAAGTCTTAACAATCACATTTTATCAATTCAACATATCCTTGCTGAATAAAAGTATGAATTTCTCTAAAAAAAATAAAAAATACTGACCCTCAATTTTTTTTTAATCAGCATTAATCAGCTTTGCATCACAAGAATAAATTACATGTTAAAGTGTATCAAAATGGAAATTGCAATCACATTTCACAACATTACAGTTTTTTCTGTATTTTTAATAAAATAAATGCCTTGATGAGCATAAGAAATCTGTATACAATAAATGATATATAGCAATAAAATTAAATGCAAAATGCAAACTGGTGAAATGGTGTTCGTTTTAATGAGTTGTTGCTTGTGTTTGTAATGTAAGCTCCTACGTTAGCAACAGTATGACCTAGAGAGGCTGGAAACCTACATAATTCTGATGTAAATGGGAAGTGAGCATCAGCATGAAACTACATTCCTGACATTATCCATTCGTGTTTAGAATGTGAACACCCAAATCAGAGTTGAAGGTCATGAGAAATGGTTATGTAGAAGCAAATCAATTACCAGAGGTCATCACAATGCTGGACTGCTGGATAAGCCCTGTAAAAAAAAAAAAAAAGCCGTGGTCTATTCTACTGTCTACATGAGAATAAACACAACACCTGATTTGCACAAGGTCAGAGTCTGTATGCAGCGATCAACACACAGTTTATAGAGGATGATAAAAAGAACAAGGTCACGGTCCTGAGGTTAAGAGTGAAAGTTGAGCTGTTAGTCATCACAGCTGCTGTCTACTCCTTGTCAGAAAGAATGTGTCCTGCATGCTGTGAGATTAAGCGTATCTCTCTCTCTTTGTCCACATGTTTACAGAACCATACAGGATTCATGACACACTTTTAGGCTCAATTGACAATAGATTTTCAATACATTATTACACTGTACATCTTACAAAAATATATACTATGCATTTATATTCACTATGTATTTTATTAATATTCCTTATCATTTGACTAATGTGAATGTGTAATTAAGATATCCATATTGCGTCAATATACTTTCTCACTCACTTTCAGTTGCTCTGGGTGCCAAAGCACATCATCTGCATATTTATTTGGAATAGGTTTTATTGCATCAATGTAACATGTTATTTTGGAACAGTAATTGCAAAAAAATATATATATATATGTTGAAAGAATAGTTCACCCATGATAATTTGTGAAAATGTACTCACCCTCAAACCTTGCAATATGTTTGTTTCTTCACCAGAACATATTTCAATAAATGTAACATTATATTACTTGATTACCAGTGGATTATCTGCAGTGAATGGGTGCCGTCAGAATGAGCGACCAAACAGCTGATAAAAACATCACAATAATCCACAAGTAATCCACACCACTCCAGTCCATTGATTAACGTCTCATGAAACAAAAAGATGTGTGTTTGTAATAAATAAATTCAACATTAAGATGTTTTTAAATTCTAACCATTGTTTCCAGCTAAAATATGAATCCTTTCCAGCTAAAATACCGTCACACACCGATCTATCTGTCTGTCTGTCCGTCCGTCCATCCGTCCATCCATCTCTCTCTATGTGTATATATATATATATATATATATATATATATATATATATATATATATATATATATATATATAACACACACACACACACACACAGAGAGAGAGAGAGAGTTTAACAAGAGTTTCTATGTGCAAGAAACTATATCAAAGGTCAGAGGTTATACAGGATACAGAGGGAGAGACACAGAGAGTTACTGCAGCACGGTGGTCGTTGCATTCTAATTGGTTGTATCACTAAATTATTGTCAATCTCCATTAGGTATTAAAGCCCATTTCACGTCATCAATCCTGCACTAGAGGATGAGACTTCACTCACAAATTGAGAGATGCAAACAAAATACACACACACACACACACACACACACACACAGGTCATTACCTTGATTTAGCTTCCCTTTACTAAGAGTGCCAGAGAGCTCTAAAAAGTCCTTGATGAAAAACACACAGCTATCCCTTCCATGACTAACCTGATACTCATCAGCTTCATTTGCATTCGATCTGTGAATCACACCCTCACCCCTTCCATCTCATAAAGGCAGGATCAGTGTTAAACTCATGAATTGCACAGATCCGGAACAGCTGAGAGCAAATGGAGCTGTTGAGTATTTCTTCTGAGGTACATTAGTGAGAGAAAAAAGAACTATGGTAGTGAATAACCTGAGAATATGAACACCTACATCAGGCTGAAGGTCTGAAAACTATGGGGTTTATTTCTTTATTTCTTAGAGCTTCATAAGCCTGATATTGTATTTACCTGGAAAATGTTTGAAGTGAGAATAAAGGTCTAATTTAGGCTAGATTTGCATTTCCAGAAAATAAATTAATTAATAAAAGTGCTTGCAAAGCAGGCCAGTAATACTGCTAAAGTTTTAGATTTATGTTTTAGAACTTGAGCATCCGTTTTAACACTGACACAATGCTTACTATGTGTCTTATTTTTAGACACTGTATGAGAATCAACTCACAATATGACACTGTCTTTGCGGTTTAAATGTGATATTTGGGTATAAACAGATGCAAGGAATAAGAGAACAATCACACACTAGGATGCAAATATTATGATGAGGCCATCACAGTCAGTCACATTTTGGATGTCAAACATTCTATAAATGCAAGATGGGAAATATCAATCTTAAATCTTAAACTTTCAATCATATTTTTAACTTCAATCTGAAATTTCTTCAAATATATATTTTATTGAAAATTACGAATATTTATAAATAATAAAATATGAAATAATTCAAATAATACAAAAATATGTATGCATATTATTAAAAATAGATGCAAATGGTACTCTGTGAAGTATTTTGTTGAAAGAAAATAAATAAATGCATACAACAAAACAAGTTTACTTCAACCTACACTGTAGGGGAACAAAACACACACACACAGACACAGACACACAGACACACAGACACACAGACACACACACACAGAGAGAGAGAGAGAGAGAGTGCTGGTCATTTCCTGCTAGGAAATCTATTAATTTATCTGACATTTCCATTAACTCTAAAACAGTGCAATGCAATGCAAATAGCTATATATACATACATACATAAATACATGCATACATACATTGATTATATGACTATACAATGATTATATTTTAATACCACGACAATATAAGCATCATAATACGTCAATACAATACAAGGCACATTCTATTGTGAGCCAAGATTAAAATGCAACTTGGTATATTTAATGCAAAGCAAAAGCTTTATACATACTATCTGTAACAGGGCATCTCTATCCACCAAGGAGGTCCACAGCCTAAAAAAGGTTAAAGACCTGCATTATATTCAGAAATGGCCTGTGCTCTTTCAATTGATCACAGAAAACGTTCTCAGCAAACAGAAATGCGCTCCTTGAAACCACAGAGCTCTGCAGAAAGCATGTGTCACTAAAAACAGCTTTAGTTACCTTCACAATCATATACACTGACTGAACTTTACTTTGAAAGGGCATTTCATGCTGGCTTTTCCTGAGAGAATGGCTCTTCTAACTTTCCAGAATCCAAAGCTCTATCATATTGATATACCTCAAGTGTGTGTGTGTGAGAGAGAGTGAGAGAGAGAAAGAGAGAGTGTGTGTGTGTGAGAGTGTGTGTGTGTTTGTGTGCACTGTCATGGTTATCACAGCTTTAGATTGTGGCTTCAGGTGCTTAATGGATTCATTATCATTGCGCTTGAGCCCCTCATGACTGCAGCAGACAGAAGGAGGAGTCCAGGCTCAAGGTCACATGCGCAGCTTGTCGAGAAAAGAAGGGCAGAGGGAAAGAAAGAAAGAAAGAAAGAAAGAAAGAAAGAAAGAAAGAAAGAAAGAAAGAAAGAAAGAAAGAAAGAAAGAAAGAAAGAAAGAAAGAAAGAAAGAAAGAAAGAAAGAAAGAAAGAAAGAAAGAAAGAAAGAAAGAAAGAAAGAAAGAAAGAAAGAAAGAAAGAAAGAAAGAAAGAAAGAAAGAAAGAAAGAAAGAAAGAAGCGCATGAGTTGAAACTGAGGAATGAGATGCTGGAACCGCTGCTCATTTGTTAATTAAAATGAGAGAGTTTTTACTCTATGAGCTGTAAATGCAGTGATGAAGATAATATATGATGGACTCAGCAATTAGCTGACTTTTGCTTAAACTGTTTATTGATCGTCTTTAGTGCAGCAATTTATAGCCCCTTGATTTCTTAACTGGATGACCTGTCTTTCTTACTCCTCAAAAAAGGCGCTCATAAGTGTCATATCACAATGTCTAATTTTTCTTGATCAACGGAATAAAACAGGTTGATGTATTATAAAACAGACTGCAGCTTTCAGAACATGAAACCTTCTCTCAGTCCAAAAATGCCATTTACTGCAGCTAAGCTGGAAAGATGGTTTGTACTAAAATATTTGTAGTATAATATATGTGGCAATGATGATTACATTGATACAAACATAAAAGTTTAAAAAAATCATAACCACCCTCTTATGCTCACAAAGGCTCCATTTATTTAATCAGAAATAGAGTAAAATACAAATATTATGTTAAATATTATAATAATTTAAATTTATTCCTGTGATGGTAACGCTGAATTTTCAGCATCATTACTCCAGTCTTCAATGTCACATGATCCTTCAGAAATCATTATAATATGCTGATTTGCTCAAGAAACATTTCTTATTATAATCAGCGTTGAAAAAAGTTGTGTTGATTTATAATTTTGTGGAAACACTTACTTGATATATGTATGCATGCATATATTTATTTCAGGATTTTTTAATAAATAAAATGGAAATATTTTGTAACAATACACAAATGTCTTCACTGTCACTTTTGATCAATTTAATGCGTTCATTACAGACATAAATTAAACTATTTACATAGAACAGAAAAGTAGAAATTACTTAAAGGGGTCATATGATGCGATCTCAAGTTTTCCTTTCTCTTTGGAGTGTTACAAGCTCTTGGTGCATAAAGAAGATCTGTAAAGTTGCAAAGACTAAAGTCTCAAATCCAAAGAGATATTCTTTATAAAAATTAAGAGTCAACCATGCCTACCTAAAACGGCTCGTTTTAACACGCCCCCACATGTCTACATCACTATGTGGAAATATTAGCATAATGCCGCCCAAATGTGCACGCAAAGAAAGAAGGTGGGGTTTCAGGAACAGCAGTAGTGTTGATGCAGCCATGTCAGGGAGACGCTGTGTGTTTCAGTGCGAAAGCAAAAGCACTTTATTTGGCCATCCGGAAGTAGATGCAATTAGGAATCATTGGTTAAGATTTATTTACAACAGAAAAGCACAGCCCAGATGTTCGAATTTGTGCAACGCATTTGATGGCTATTTCTAAAAAAAAAAAAAAAGGGTAAATTCCGACTTTGCTATGACAATCTGGCGCTTCTGAATCAGCGACTGTAAGTATGTTTTGTTATTAGTTTAAGTATTTGCTATTGACTGTTCAAATGCGGAGTTTTGCGCAGCGCAGAGTAATTTTTTTGTTTTTGGCTTTGTTGAAAACGACGTGTTTAAGAGAGGCGGGGCATAGAAGACCTACAATAATGTACAGTATTTGAAAAATTATGTGTTTTTTGAACATTAAAGCAAGTCAACATATTCTATTACACCAAATACAAAAAAAATATCTTTAAAATAGCATCATATGACTCCTTTAATCATTGTGCAGCCTTAGCCATACAGCAACTATATAGTAACCATACAGAGACTGAAAACCCATAAAGGTAACACAAAGTTTATGCATGAATTTAAAAAACTTAGAATGTAGCACACAAGTTGATTACTTTTATAGTCATTTTTTATATATATATTTTTTAACTTGACAGCTCCTGGTCATCCATACAGGTTTGGATTGACGAGGTTGAGTAGCCTAAATAAAACCACAATTTACATCATTTACATGTAGAATCAACTATTGTTTTATGAAAGAAGGAAGATAGACAGATACAATTATTCTTGTGAATCACATTACAGTGAACCTGTCACATAATAATGAAGGCTTTCCAAAGAGGCTGTAATCAAAGGACATCACAACAGCAACTATTAGACCTGACAGAAAAAG
The DNA here is from genome assembly GCF_001515645.1 of Sinocyclocheilus grahami. Taxonomy (NCBI): domain Eukaryota; kingdom Metazoa; phylum Chordata; class Actinopteri; order Cypriniformes; family Cyprinidae; genus Sinocyclocheilus; species Sinocyclocheilus grahami. The sequence continues at coordinate 523,737 of NW_015505927.1, forward strand.
TCAAAAGTGGAACAATCAAAAAATAAACACTTGCAATAACCTTGACTAACATTGCAAATGGAACTTGTGAACAAAGTACAACATATTAAGACTATAAAATGACTCCTTTAAGACACTTTTTCATAAAGTCCTCATAAGTGTATGCTTAGATATAAGAAACGGTTTGCTGATTTGGCAGAAGCAGTTTTTGTTATTGTTGTTTCTGACTTGCAGCAGAATTGTCTCTTTTCATGTTTTGTAAATTACATTTGGGATATGAACATATGGGCTTTTTGGATGGAAATAAAATGCAAGGGAAATTAATTTTACAAAGTTATGTTATATTGTGAAGTAGATTAACTTCCAAATAAATCTACTCATCAAATCCACAGCAATGCATTTCCCTGCAGATAAACTTAACTAAAAATCATAACCCCTGACAGACAAACAAGAGAAAACTCCAAATGTATCTTGGTGAAACTTCATTCAAACAATCCTAGGAGAGGAATAGCATATGAAATCATATGCAATGGTGCTAAATAAAAGATAACTTTTTAAAACTAGTTTGAACATGAATGTTTAAGATTCAGAAACATCTCTACTACATGTACAGCACTTTATACTGGGAGAAAAGTATTAATAATTGGCATATTGATACCGTCCAATTCAAATCAAATATTAATTTGAAAACCTATTAATCTCAGTTCAGTTCTTGGTATCCGGACAACATGGATCAGAAGGTTTATCTGAATGCAAGAACAGACCCTGCACAAATATGCTGGTGTAATCATTAAAATGAGATCAACGATTTGATCAGAAACAGAACAAACCACAAGATGCCTTTGAATGAAAGTACTGTTCCTGCAGTTACTCACCAGATCCTGATCATCATCTTCTGAAAAAGAGTTTCTCGACTGACTGAATGAAAGTGAATTCACATTGAACATGTCAGCGACGGCCTTCGCCTTTTGAATAATTCCATCTTCGAGCTATGATCGCTGTACACTGTGTCAGATATATCACTGAGAACATGACATATCTTCTACCGTTCATATATCTGAAAAATGAGAAGAAAGACACTAGAGTACTAACTCTGCATCTGGTTCATAGTGCTGAGATGTGGTCAAAGTACAGTGTTGGTATTATGTATAAAATATATTTTTTTGCACATGAGTATGTTGTTTATGTAGATAACAGAGTTGTGTGCCAATTATACTTAAACTGACTAGTCCTTTAAAAATCTGATTACATTTGAACTTATGTTTGAAAATTGAATAAAATTCAAATAAATCCTCAAAGCTGCCACAGTTTTTACTAAATCATGTCATTTATTACTACGGATCACCCATAAACCCATACCCATTTTATCATGCACAACATACAACATATGGGTACATTTATACACACTACTAATAATCAGTGTTTGAAATATTACCTGCAGTAATATATGTGATTAGGCTGTACATGGCTACACACCAAATGAATACATGAATATGAACCGCTTTGTGTTGAACTTGTTTTAGAATCTTCACTGTATATTATGTTAGCTGGATTCAAACATACTGAGTGAAGGAGGCATTTTCATTTCTGGGGCGCCAGCGTGAAGCTTCAGTTATGAAAAACGGGCCATTACAATGTACAAAACAATCTGCCTACTAACAAGACGAAACCTGCAATAATATATGTATTTATATAATGTATATATGCATGTGTATATATAGGCTATATGGCTTGTATGGCCCCTCATATATATATATATATATATATATATATATATATATATATATATATATATATACAGAGTATATGAAGAGTTCATTTGCAAAAATCCGATAACTCCATTTTTATAATTTTTTTTCAGAAATCATTTTTTTTTATTGCGCATTCCAAGTAATATCAATCAAACTGCAGTTGGGTTGATTTGATTAAGTAATAATAACTTAAACAAATACAGGTAATTTACAAAATTAAAGTTAATTGAAAATATGTTTTTTTTTTTACATATTAAAAGTTTTATAGCAAAAGCAGGCAACCAACAGTTGTTTTTTGGCAAAAGCAGACAACTCCACATTTCATGTTTTGGAGTTTAAAAAACACTCGTTTAATCTTTGTAATCTCCTCAGATGACAATGTAGATACCTGACAAACATTGTTGTGATCATAAACTGTATGAATGTGATTACACTCAATACACAGTGCTTTTCCCTCACCCGTAACCCGCTGCTTTTGCAAGGTTCCGTGAAAACGTTTCAGCTTTTATTTTCCTTTTTCGCCCTGAAGAAGATATCACAGGTTCATCGAAATTGTCCATCCTCGATCACTTTTAGTCAGCTTTGACGAAACTCCTCTCAGCTAGCACGTCTTTTCAAAGTGAACGTAGCCTTGTCACCTGACCTGAATACAGCGCACTGATTCGCTAAAATGGACTTATCGGCTTCTGTTCAAAAACAACAAGGGCGCTTGTCTGCTTCTGCAGACAAAACCGGCTTTTTTGACAACACGTGTTTAGGGTTCAGATCGCGCTATATGTGGAGAATAATGCACAGCTATATATATATATATATATATCACAGAACAAAATCAGCTTCAGTGTGGCAAAGTAACAGGTTTTATCTGACTTTGTGGTTTGCCTAAAACTTCTTGTGCCAAGAACAAATGAAAGCCCTACACAGCACAGACTAAAATGACATTCAGAAGAAAACACAGCACACTCACAATGTTTGCTATACATGAAAATAATCTGAAATCCTCCCCAGAACATACACACAAACATTCTGCTCTCTGTATCATCCAACAATACTGCTATTAACCAGATTTAGCAGTCATTTCTTTCTTTCTTTCTTTCTTGGAGTGTCTTTCAATCATAGAGGGAAAGGGTGCGAGAGACGGGTGAAGGCTCCTTGGATTGTCGATCCATCATCAGTAGGACGGGTCTCTGCTGAGCTCAGTCACGCTGTAATTTCTCCTTTTCTATTGAGACGCTCAGCACTCCCCCTCCATCCTATTGACAACCGAAAATGGCTTTGCCACCCTGACTGACAACTTTGTCTACCTGAGAGAAAGCATAAAGCAGAGGCACAGAGATCAGACCAATAGAGCTGTGGAGATTACACTCTCCCATTATTGTACATCATATCAGATTGAGTCATTGTGATAATGTACAAGTGTGTGTGTGTGTGTGTGAGTCGTTTTCCTTTAAAGTAGCTTGTCGGTGATGATTTCTTCGTCTCGCTCACTGTGTTGTATTTATTTTCTCTACCAATTTGAAGAGCAATTGATCTGTCAATTGAGACTCCATTCTGTGGATATTTCTTTTCTCATATATGGAAACTTCTTTTATCTTTAAAATTAATGTATCACTATCCTTAGTTCCCATATATGTGGTTCAAAGATCTTCTATTCACCCTGTCATTTAAAGTAAAAGACTGCAAATACTTGAAGAAAAAGAAAAGAAACAAGTTCAAATGTAGGTATGTAGATAGGTAGGTGGATGGGTGGGTGGATGGAAGTATAGATATGAGCTAAAGAAGGAACGTCTCACAATCTCAGAGCTCATGTTGGCATCATGGTGACAATGAAGAGCCACTCTGTTCTTTCACAAAAGTCCCAGCAGTCCTTCTTTTCCGTACTTAATAAAAGCTGAGAGCTGAGGAAAAAAAAAAAAAGAAGAAAACGTTTTTTTGAGATTACCGTATTGGCCCGAATATAAGACAAAGTTTTTTTCTTGGAAATACATCTGAAAAAACGCGGTCTTCTTATATTCAGGGTCTAGACTTTGACATGTCAATAATACACCCACAACAATAGGTGACGCCAAATACGCATAAAATGTGTGTGCCATGAAATACGTAATGTAATGCATGTTGTAAAGATCGCGAGTAAAAACAAAAGAAGCAGAAAACCTTACAGCTGCATGAGTCGTGACTGTCACGTTAGCCTGATGGGACCAAACTCCCTTTGTGATTTTAAAACGGAAGACAGTACCCAGATTTGAAGACCACAGTAAGATTTAACGTCTACTGTTAATAAGATTTTGGTAGGCTACTATTAGATGGATTGCCTAAATGTCCTATTTCAGATGGGCTAACTGTTTTTTTTTTAATGGTATATCAAAAAGTGTATATATTTTTAATGTGATTGTTGGTACATTTTACCAGTTTTTACCATACTTTCAAAACAAAAATTAAAATAGGAAAAATATGCAATATGAAAATAATTGAAGACAAAATGTGTTTTACTGAGAAAAAAAACAAGATTTGGTTTTTAAAAAGCCTTTTTCCAAAAGGTACATCTGGAAAAAGGGTTGTCGTCTTATAATCAGGGTCGTCTTATATTGGGGCCAATACGGTATTTATGCACAATGGACCCTGAGGGGACATCAGTTCAATCCGTTTCTGCATGTGTTCTGTAATCCTAAACCTAATTAACGCTAACCCTTTACTTTAGCGGAACAGTTCGCCAAAAATTCAATTCTGTTATTATTTACTCACACTCATGTCGTTCCAAACATGCATGACTTTCAATCTTCTGAATAATATTCTGGTTATTCTTTTCAATTAAAGAAAATTTATCAGAGTGGGGTTGTTAAAACTTAAAACAACCCCACAAAAGAGTGGCCAGCATACTCTTAAAATCCTTTTGTAATCAACAGAAGAAAGAACATCATGGGTTTGAAACAACACAAATCTATAAATAATGACAAATGTTACTTTTTAGGTCAAATATACATTGACTGGAACCAGAATTAACCCATTTCACTATTTGTGAATTATTACATTCTATATAAATGTATTGCCTACTCCTTAAATCTTTTCTTTCTTGCTTTAGGCCAACTAGGGAACAGAAAGAGTGGAGGCCCACTTTTTCCTTCTTCTTTGACTAGTCTACAATCCACAGGAGGCTCATTGCCACTGGAGCAGTAGGGGTAACTTGTGTAAAGCAGGTGAAGGTAACTTGCTATTGGCTCATCCATCTGGAAACATGGCAATTAGTGCTTGCATTGTTGTCTGACATGAGCCTGGTTTTGCCGAGCTGTGAACCACAAAATGGTGAGCGCTAGACCGCTACAAAACCTGCAATAGAGGAAAAAATACCATTACTACATTAGTACAGTGATTGAATTAATCAGATGATAGTTTAAAATAAAAAAAAAATCTTTACCAAGTTGGTCACACTTTATTTTAAGGTCCAATTCTTGCTATTAACACACCATTAATGACAACTTTTGCCTCAATAAACTCCTAATTTGCTGCTTATTAAGGTAGTTGTTACGTTTAGGTATTGGGGTTAGGAATGTAGAATATGGTCATGCAGAATCTGTGCTTTATAAGTACTAATAACCAGCCAACATGTTAATAACAGGCATGCTAATAAGCAACTAGTTAACAGCGAGAATGGGCCCCTACACTAAAGTGTTACCAAGTTTTTATTTTCTAACTTCTTAAGAAAAAAAAAGAAAAAAAAAAAACTTTAAATAGATAAAACATGGTTTAAGTGTCAAATATATTTAGCCTGTCCATCCATAACTGTGACAGCAACATTACAATTTTTCATATTAATTAAATGATGTCTGCCCTGCCTAGAAGCAGTTTAACATTCAGTTAATTGCTTTCATAGAGGAAGTCAGAGGAGAGTAAAAATTAGTGCAGCTTAATAGAAAGAGAGGATTCAAATTTCAAAATGTTAGTTATATAATGTTTTATAAAGTGGTTTACAGTTTACTCATACTCTTTGAAGCGAGTTTATGCAAATGAAACAAACCTTAAGAACTCCTTTATGTCAAGTCTGAGACACTGTACTGCAATGATTCATCGCCCAAAACCATTCATTCAGCGATTCAGCCCTTTTCATAGAATGATGAAAATTCAACACCAGACAACGTACATGAAATTTGTTTTTGTCTTTTAGTTTTTTGGGGGGCTTTATCCCTAACCAAAGTTACAGTGACTTCACAACAACAACAAAACTTGCAGTGTCTTGCCCTCTCGTCCTGACATTGGATCATTAGTAAAACCAAACCAAATATCATTTTAAAATTCTAATGGTGTGTTAAAAGAGTCCTGTTTTTTATTCCTTGTGATCAATATGATCAGAGGCAGAGATACATAAATGAATAAATAAACAACCAAACATGAAATACAAGGAGAATAAAGAAAAGCATGGCATCAGACCCATGATGCAACAAGAAAGCAACAGAGACAGTCTATTTATGAGCTGAAGCACCTTTGTGGTTACAGAGGGTTCATCGATTGAAATTTGAGAAAGGTAAAAAGGAGGGGTTTGTCATTGGTGCTCCTGATGAAAACACGAGACCTTTTTTGTTAAAATTAGAAAACGTTTATATGAATAGCCACCCAAAAATGAAACATTGATGTGAATTTACTCACCCTCGGGCCATCATGATCTAAATGAGTTTGCCCTTGTGTTGGAACCGTTTTGGAGAACTTTAGCATTACATAAACTTGCTCGATCCTCTGCAGTGAATGGGTGCCGTTAGAATGAGTGTCCAAACAGCTGCTAAAGACATCACAAGTAATCCACACAACTCCAGTGACGAGAAAAGTTTTGTGTGTAAGAAACAAATCCATTATTAAAATGTTTTTAAAGTCAAAGTCCATTGCTTTCGGTCCTCTATCCATAAAATTCCTCATCTAGTGAAAACTTAAGTATATTCTGAATCAGGAGAGAAATATGCTCATTAAAAAAAAAAAAAAAGAGTTCTAAACAAACTTGGACTCTCATTCTGACAGCACCCATTCACTGCAGAGGATCCATTCCGATAAAGAAACAAACTCGTCTATATCTTGGCTGGACTGAGAAATTCGAAAAATTGGCTGTAAATTCAGCGCCAACAGCAGGTCCTCTATGTTTTCTCCACTGCCACAGAAACCATTTTTTAGGGATACTGAGAATAAATTTAAGAGTTGAATCAGCTTTACAGAGTAAATGTCCATTGCTAAAAGTCTTCGGAATCAGGACATATTTATCTGTTTCACATTGGAAACAATATGACAAGAATAGGTTAGCAATTTGAAATTTGCTAGAGCTGCATGTGAAATGTAATCAGTCAGCATTTACTGAGTAATGTGGCATGGCCGTCATGCTATCATCGGCTTTTCCCCCGTCTCTGTTTTCCTCAGAGGATATGATGTGAATATGTTTCTCCAAAAGGGGATGTTGACATGCATCAGGCGAACAGTGTCAGAATGTTCAACGCTCAGGTTCTGCACAGCAGTCTGGGATTTATTTGCAGTTTAGCTTTTTTTTTTTTTTTTTCACAATGCGATAATTAGAGGATAAATCCCACGGCTGCAATATTTGAAGCTATCAGAATAAAGAATATTCCACATCCAAAAGGAGTACTGACTAGCATATTTAAGAATCAGAAATGTCGAAAGAAGAGAGATAGAGGTAGTCTACGAATCCAAATGAGAAGCTCAATGCTTAAACTTCTCTGGCATAAAAAAGTATTTCTAAAACGTACTTGATACTTGACTTTTGTTTTTAATTTTTTTTAATTTCTCAAATGAGGCAAGAGTTGTAACATGCTGCAATAACATCAGTGACAAAAAAAAAAAAAAAAAAAGACTAAACAAACGTTAAACAAACTCTGATGACACATGGAATTTAACAGAGAGCAATACATAATTAAATAAGTAAATATACAGGTAATTTAATGTAAAATTAGATTATGAATACATTTAAATATTTTTTTTATGTAATGTTAAAGTTGGAGAAATGTAAAGTAAACTAATATATATTTTTATATATTTATGTGGCGATTTATGTAGTGAGTAATTCACATATATTTATATAAATTGGGTCATTCATATATATATATAGTTTAATTTATATTTAGCAACATATTTATGTTGTTATGTGGTAAGTAGTTTTGTTTATATATTTGTGCAACATTTAAGACATTATTTTTGCCTGTTCTCAACTTACTGAAAAATACTATTTGAAATACCAACATAATATTAAACACAAGTATCATAATTTTCTTTTTTTTTTCTAAAAAATAAAAAAAAATATTACAAAAAATGATAAAATTACACTTTCTGTATTCTGTACATTTACTCCCCCTATCCAGTCTCATGAAAATGGAAATGGCATATAATATATTATGATTGTAGCAAAATATTATCTATCTGTCCATCCATCCATCACATTTATATACACTATTATTATTTATTAATGTATTATTTGATAGATACTGTATAATTATATCATAACTTGATTGAAAAATTCCAATTTAACTGGGATAACTAGTGGGATCATGATGTCTAAAGGAGGGCCCTATAGGTTCAGTCCCTGATGTTGCTGCAGTCTAGTCACACCAGCAGTCCTTGGGTCTAAATGTGTGTTCGCTTAATGAGACCCACTCTGCTGTGCTACTCAGATATTTGAAGTAACCTTTAATCCTGGTAAGATGTAAAGTAAGGTGTTATCTCCACATTACTTTAACAATGCAACATACTTCAGAGTCATAAGCTTGTAGACTGTGTGAAAGGCACTATGGTTTGAAGAACACAAGACACTGCGCTTGCGATTAATATCGCCTTAATTAAAATCAACTCACAGTCACTGAATCAGAATGCAAGCAAACAGAGCTTGAAGTGAGAAAGACTAGCACAGATGGAGAAAATAAGTAAAGAGAAGAAGAAACCACAAGACAGGGTCTTGTTGGCCTGCTACAGACAGCCGGCGTTCTGTCATTTCTTGAGCCAACTTGCTGATTTCATCATAGGCCATGACATCTGAGAGGATTTTAAGAAGAGATGCTTAGGCGCCAATATTGAAATTATCTCCTTGTGTCTTGTCATTCATTTAGTTGGTTTGGCTCACATAAGCGGTAATGGTGAGGAACCCATGGCCAACAGCTGTTGAAAGCAGTTGTTTAATGCTTACCTAACTGCATTACTGCTAAATAGGTACATGGATATTCACACACTACAGCTGTTGTGTTACGACTCATTTGGTTGTGTTTTTCTTTATTTAGAATGCATCCAGTGAATTCAAATGAGATCTTGGACTCACAGCATGTATTGTAGCATTTAAATTACTGTCAATAAGCAACTGTTCTTTAGGTGGACTTGTCAGAAACTGTGGAGGACTCTACAGTTATGGAATATAAAAACATTACGATGTCAATATTGTCTCCTGAAGGAGAATATAATAGATGATCCTGTCAACAAAAGTAAAAATTGCACCATGTCCCAAATACCTGAATGATAAATCCTGATCATCAATCAAAAATGTCTCATATGAGTAATGTCTCAAACACAATGAGTAATGAACATGCACTGTTTAGATGACTAAAATTAAATATTATATAAATCTAAAATAACAATAAGAACTCTTTTCTAGTTTAATATATTTTAAAATGTAATTTATTCCTGTGATGCAACACTGAATGTTCAGCATCATTACTCCAGTGTCACATGATCCTTCAAAAATCATTCTAATTTGCTGATTTGATGCTCAAGAAACAATTATTAATTTCAATAAGCGCTGCTTAATATTATCTATCTATCTAATTGCTTACTGTCAACAGTAATTTTTACCAATAATAAACAGAAAATATGGGGAACACATTCACTGTTAACTAATAGTTTTCCCTCAATAAACTACTAATTTGCTGCTTATTAATAGTTAGTAAAGTAGTTGTTAAGTTTAGGTATGGGGTCAGAGTGCAGAGCAATTGGGTCAAGTGATTCAAAGTTTCGTTTCTCCCACCACTAAAGCATACTTCTCTTATAATTTCTGCAAAACAAAAAAATAGTAAAAATAGTAATAACAACATACTAGTATGCAGTTCTGAATTACTCCCAGTTACTCCACACAGATCTGACTGTTACATCAGGAATAAACCGTTTTAAACTAAAAATAAGTTGCAAAGTTTCAGATGGAATATTAATTTATATCTGCACTTGTGCATAAGAAAGCAAGTCTGGGTGCTATGATCCCAAAGCAGCTGCAAAGTCAAGCTATTGAAGAAATGTGTTTCTGGAACAAGAATGAGAGATACAAAATAAATGAGCATGAATTAACATCCAGATGGGCAAAAGCAGTCTCATGGTCATCTCATTTCGCAATTTTTGTGATATTGGTAAGGACGTGGATAACTAAATATTAATTAGTTGATTAAATTACAGTGCAGCAATTATTAAAATGCAGTGAAATATAAAGCAAGAGCCAGCATTACATGGTCAGTATCTTCTGCAACCAAAAAATAAATAGATACAGGTGGTCTACGGCAGACCGCACAAGGGTCTTTTTTTCATTGAGAAGATTGGAAATGATGGCTCGATACAGTAACTCAAATATTTATGTTTATTGGATTCCTATCAGTTCAAATAAGTGGAAAGATATGGCAGCATAAAACCAGTTTGTTTAGGATGTGGTCTCCTCACTGCAGTGCCGATCAGGTAATAACACGACAGCCAGAGACACAAGTAGAATTGGAATCGTGCCTCAACCCTTTTTGATCTGCTCCTTCATAAAACTTTTAGAAGTCTTCCTTTTAAAGCTTGGGAAGAGGGCTGGGACGCGACTTCAGCTCCTGTACCTCACCCGCTTATTCAGATGATTCAAAGCATTGTCAATTTCATGTCTGTTCATGTAAAAGCACATAAATAAGATTTATAGCCTCGTTAGGAGTGAAGTGTGATGTACCTTTGAAATGACAGACTGCACATTACAATCGAGAACAAGAAGTCAACATTTGGCCCTGCTTAATGGGGGATAAGCAATTGTTTGCTAATGTAATGAATTGGATGACGGCCAATTGTGCACAGAATGACTCACATGATGGTGGCTGTAATCTTTCAAGATTAAGACAAACCTGTTCGCAGATATAAGCGCTATGTTTGAATATATCACATAACCTAAGCAGCAAAGGTAGGCCTTTATGAATTATGTGTGTATCATATAGATGATATTGGTGAAAAATCTGATCTGGAGTCTTCAATTTAAGCTGTGTATCATGGGCATGTATATATGATACAGTGTATGTGAAGAAACAGCTGACCTAGAAATGAAAGCTGACCTATTTTTTTTAAACAATATTCTCCATTTATTTTCTATACAGCTATCAGTAATGATTATGCGACTACTTTTTACTGAGTTTGAAATTCAGAAACAACTCTACAAAACGAAGAGGAACCTTTCTTCTTTTTTAATTATTTTGTGAACGATACAATTTTCAGAAGCATAGGAGATCATTTGCACATATAAACAGTATGTGTTCATATTAGAACAAGCGAGGCAGTGCACGCAGACACATTGACTCAAGAGAGTGAACGAAACAGACTGCTGCTTCTTGAGACAGGATTTTTTTTTAATCTTAACAGTATGTGACAAGGAGAATTAAAACGCTAAGTGCTGAACTTGAAAATAGTGTGCATTTATTATGATAATTAAGGTAATCTGCATACCAGGTAAAAATACAGGCTTTTCAGAGGTGTTTTTTTAGTAGTAGTCCAAAGTAGTCCAAATAATTAAAATGCACAATGAGTAAATTTGAAATCAAATACAAAGACAACTCAAATGTAATCAGAGTCACATTTAGTTGATCCAAACGACCTCAAACAAAATTCTTGAATAAAAAATTCTGTGCCATGAAACTTGAAAACTTTGACAGTCTCCAGTATGGGCTATCTGACACAAAATACGAGTGATTCCAGTCGATGCTGCTGCATCACAAATGTCCTGGCGATGCCAGAGTGATATATATCAGGAATGGCACAATCATTAGAACAAGCGAGGCAGTGCACGCAGACACACTCTCAAGAGAGTGAACGAAACAGACTGCTGCTTCTTGAGACAGGATTTTTAAAAATCTCAACAGTATGTGACAAGGAGAATTAAAACGCTAAGTGCTGAACTTGAAAACAGTGTGCATTTATTATGATAATTAAGGTAATCTGCATACCAGGTAAAAATACAGGCTTTTCAGAGGTGTTTTTTTAGTAGTAGTCCAAAGTAGTCCAAATAATTAAAATGCACAATGAGTAAATTTGAAATCAAATACAAAGACAACTCAAATGTAATCAGAGTCACATTTAGTTGATCCAAACGACCTCAAACAAAATTCTTGAATAAAAAATTCTGTGCCATGAAACTTGAAAACTTTGACAGTCTCCAGTATGGGCTATCTGACACAAAATACGAGTGATTCCAGTCGATGCTGCTGCATCACAAATGTCCTGGCGATGCCAGAGTGATATATATCAGGAATGGCACAATTATAGCATATTTTTTATGACATAAATCAGGGGTCACCAAACTCGGTCCCAAACTTGCCTCAACACACTTGCAAGACACCGGACCTCCAGGACAGAGTTTGGTGACCCCTGGTGTAAAAGTAAAAACTTTAAACTGAATTTTTTGAGTATAATACATTTTTTTGTATGTCACTATAATCAGAAACAATCTGTGATACACTGAAAAATAAAATGGTGGTGAAACAATTTTCATTTAGAAAATGCTTGTAAATTTTACAAACAATTGCAAAGAGATTGCAAGTAACACATTAAATGTGAAATTTAAGTAGAAAGGCTGGAGTAGTATTTTCTTGTAAAATACACTCCAATAGTCTTTGTTTTATTTACTATTTTCAACTTAAAAAAAAAAAAGTTTTTACTAGTGCTGTCAAACGATTAATCGCGATTAATCACATCCAAAATAAAATGTTTTTGTTAACATAACATATGTATGTGTGCTGTCTATATTTATTATGTAAAGTATATATAAATACACACACACACACACACACACATCACAAATGTCCTGGCGATGCCAGAGTGATATATATCAGGAATGGCACAATTATAGCATATTTTTTATGACATAAATCAGGGGTCACCAAACTCGGTCCCAAACTTGCCTCAACACACTTGCAAGACACCGGACCTCCAGGACAGAGTTTGGTGACCCCTGGTGTAAAAGTAAAAACTTTAAACTGAATTTTTTGAGTATAATACATTTTTTTGTATGTCACTATAATCAGAAACAATCTGTGATACACTGAAAAATAAAATGGTGGTGAAACAATTTTCATTTAGAAAATGCTTGTAAATTTTACAAACAATTGCAAAGAGATTGCAAGTAACACATTAAATGTGAAATTTAAGTAGAAAGGCTGGAGTAGTATTTTCTTGTAAAATACACTCCAATAGTCTTTGTTTTATTTACTATTTTCAACTTAAAAAAAAAAAAGTTTTTACTAGTGCTGTCAAACGATTAATCGCGATTAATCACATCCAAAATAAAATGTTTTTGTTAACATAACATATGTATGTGTGCTGTCTATATTTATTATGTACAGTATATATAAATACACACACACACACACACACACACACACACAGTCAAACGATTAATCGCGATTAATCACATCCAAAATAAAATGTTTTTGTTAACATAACATATGTATGTGTGCTGTCTATATTTATTATATAAAGTATATATAAATACACACACACACACACACACATCCATGTATATATTTCAGAAAAATATGTTGTTTATATATTAAATATATTTATTTACAATATAAATTATATGAATATAAATATAGACGTCAATACATGTAAATATTTTCCAAATATATACTGTGTGTATTTGTGTATTTACAGTATATATACATAATAAATATACATAGTACACACACATATATTATGCAAACAAAAACTTCGTGATTAATCGTTTGACAGCACTAGTTTTTACAGTTTAACAGGTAAAACAAATATATAATAAAACTTACTGTACTGAAACAAAACAATTTATACACCATAACAAATATAATAATAATATTAAAATGTTTTTCCCCACCTTGCCCGATAGTGGCCACATCTGGCAAACTACAAAACACACCATGACAAGCACTATAAGGATGTCTTTGCACTATATTCCAAGTCTCCTGAAGTCATGCAACAGTTTTATGTGAGAAAAAGACCCCGATTTAAGTCAGACTTGAGATTAATTGGTCAACACAAATCCTAAACCAAGGTGTTCTGAAAGTAATGGGGGAATTAGCAAAGTCCCTGCACTGGCCACACATCCTGAGATGATGATATCTTACCGAGCAGTGCTAATTAAGTCTCCTTCCTATCAAATACAACCAGGCTCTGTGGTATCTGTTCAGTCAATGTAGCCCAGAATCCTACATATTCAATCCATCTCTAGTTATTTTTCGCTTCCGTTCACCTCTCTTCACCTCATCCCCAGAAACTATAACAGGTCCATATGAAAGCCAGTCATAGAGGTCACAAATGTGATAAGCCAGAGGCAATGCTGAAAGCAACGACTCCTATGATGATACATTTTCCTTAGAGTAAATATGAAGAGCAAAACCGCAACACATCCAGTTAGTGAAATTTAGTATGTATGTTATATTGAACAATCTCCTTTGTTTCTCAAGCAATATATACATTTACATTAAGAGTATTGAAGTCACAGTGTTTAATTTCACTCCTGGGTTTTGTATTGCTGTTCAGCAAATAGATTTCTTTTTAACAAGGTAGCCAAACAAAACCTCTGCTCAATATCATCTATGTGAAGATATCTCCCTAACACGGCTTATTGGGATTCGTTGCGGCGAGTAAATATCATTTTCCTGTAATTGATTAGTTTGCACAGTGTTCTGGTAACATTTAAAGGACACAATGAGGTAGTGAAGTCATGGGTTGCATAGGGGTTATATTGACCTGCTAATGAAAGCCATTTAGCACAACTTATGGTAACGTATGCAGAGAGGCATCATGCCCCTCTTATTGTGGATTTTTAATGCAACACACAAAAAGGTATTTGCATATTTTATAAGAATGCCAATTGATTACTGTAGGTTAAAAAAGTGTTTGTCTACAATGCTGTGTAAAAAATAATAATAAAAGGAACCAAAAATGAAAATTTGTTGAAAATGGTCCCATCCTCAGGCCAACCAATATGTAGATGAGTGTTTCTTCATCACAGCAGAACTGGAGAAAAGTAGCATTCCATCACTTGCTCACCAATGGATCCTCTGCAGTGAATGGGTGCCGTCAGAATGAGAGTCCAAACAGCTGATATAAACATCACAATAATCCACAAGTAATCCACACCACTTCAGTTTATCAGGTAACATCTTGTGAAAAGCTGTGTTTTTGTAGGAAACAAATCCACCATTAAATCATATTTAACGTCAAACCATTGCTAGTCTATCTATAATATTGCTTTCTCCAATAAAAATAAAAAATGTAATCTGGTCTTAATCAGGAGAGAAATATGCACAGCTCAAGCTTCATTTACAAGCAAAAACAGTCCAAAATAGTTCTTAACAAAATATGTTGATGGATTTTGATGTGAGAGTTATTACAGAGAGTTATTACAGGTTATGAACTAGTATTTAGGCCGAAAGTGATGGTTTAAAGTTAAAGTGTCTTAATGACGGATTTGTTTCTTACAAACACGCAGCTTTTTACTTTACAATATGTTAATTGATGGACTGGAGTGGTGTGGATTACTTGTGTATTTTTGTGTTTTTATCAGCTGTTTGGACATAATTAAAAGTGTTTCCCCCCCTTAGTTTTAACTTGCCCTTGTGCCACCTTAAAAAATGGGTGCATTATGCTCCTGTGTGCACCTTTTCAGGCCTTTAAACATCCTTTGAACATTTTCACTGTGTAATGAGAATATAAACAGGCGAAATTGGAGAACCATCCCTTCTGACATAAAACCATTTTTCTTGCCACAAACATCTTGTTCACCATGTTCAACTGCAAAACTGCTGCTTGTAAATAATGCATCTTGCATCCTAGGTAACATCACAAGTTAAAAGCCTACTAAATGAATGATTCAGAAAAAATGGCGAGGTCAAAAAGCAGAGCACCTTGCAAGCCAGGCATTTACCCTGAGGGAATACAAAGTGCTCCTTTAATAGGCTAGATAAAATATTCTGCAATGCAGAGGACTTCTGTAATCGAACCAGCAATATTGCCTACAGGCCACCCATTTAAATCTACCAGCCTGTAGATACAATCAGAATATCTAATGGCCCATATTGCTTCTAATGTATGTATATTTTTAAGTCCCTTACGGCAAACCAGCTGACCTCTTTTTGATTCGTCTTTCCCTTTGGTCTGTCTGCGAGTCTTTGAGGTGAGTCTCTCTTTGTGTTTGGCCTTTGTGTAACATTTTCCCTCCTGACTTTGAAGCTTGGCTGAGCATTCCACAACCCGCCGTTCCTTCTTAACCTCCTTAGTGTTTGTTTCTTTATAAAAATTACCTGCCTGTCCTACTTGGTTTCTCACCCTTGACCATGAGGCTTTTTTCTTAGAGCATCTTTTCCACAGCTGGACTGGATACGGAAGCCACGCCACTTTTCTAGGTCAGCAACAGCTATAAGTGTTACAGAAGACCAGAACTGATCCACACCCAGGAGTCGACCTCCTGGGATGTGGTCTTTCTGAGAAGAAATTGTTCCGTTTCGGTATGATACTCTGCTGAGGATTCAGAGAAAACTGGACCACTTACATCTAACAAGAAAATAAATTGGACCAGAAGAAAACTAATTGCACAACAATTATGTCAGACTGATATTTTGACAATACATTTTGTTGACTTTGAACACAGTAATAAATAAATAAATAACATATTCTGCTCAAAAAAGGCGTACATACTGTTGAAATGCAACTTATTTACTTCATAACTTTAAGTAAATTCTTCACTAACTTTTAACTGTCACATTGCATTTAAATCTACCATACATACATACATAGCAATTAACAAACACATTATCCCTGAACCAACACCAGTCACAGACCTCAACACCTGGCACATTAAAAAGGGTAATAATCATCTACTTGATCATTTTAAGTAGAGGAACAGGAACACACACACACACACACACATTATGTATACATTAAAAACCTCAAAAAACATTAGTTCAAAAAACAGCTGCATCACTTTAGTGTGGATTACTTGTGGATTATTGTGATGTTTTTATCAGCTGTTTGGACTCTCATTCTGACGGCACCCATTCACTGCAGAGGATTCACTGGTGTGCAAGTGATGGAATGCTAAATTTTTCCAAATCTGTTCTGATATAGAAATAAACTCATTCACATCTTGAATGGCTTGGGAGTAGGTACATTTTAGCAACTATTCTATTATATAACTATAACTATTATATACTATGTGGGTGAACTATTCCTTTAATTGAAACACACCTGCTTTCTACGAAAAATGCTTAAAATCTTAATATTACCAGTTGACTTACATTGCCTTGTGTGATTTGCATAATTCCATTAGTGAATTTGGTGCTAAAACAACACAGTCTTATTAATTCATACTGAAATCCCCCAGAGTGTAGTTCTAGAAATCTAACGTTCACCTTTACTGGCCTGTCTACAGAACACATTTCATTTCTGTGCTTAGCAGATTCTTCTTTTCTACCAAAGCGACTTTTTGTGACACCCACACCCACTTCACAAATGCCTCTGCCATGTATTTTGATGTTGTTTGAGGAAGAGAAGTTGTATTTAGTTGGTTTCATGTATCTGTATATATTTGTGTATACTGTATCACTGTCATTATCATGAGATCACAGCCAGGTCTCTGCAGTTTTACATCTGCTCTGTACATGTGTGTGAGTGTGTGAGAGTGTGTGTGTGTGTGTGTGTGTGTGTGTGTGTGTGTGTGTGCGTGTGTGTTTGAGCTTGACACATGCTTTGGGTTCTGAGGGAATCCCCCGTGTAGATGCTGTCACACTTAGATATGCCTAATTCATAACAGCAATTTTCAAAAAAGTTGTCCTAACAAAAGTGTCAGCTTTTCAGAGATGTTTGAGATGAAAGAGGAAAAGATGCTTCATCTGTGCATTACATTTAGAGGCTTTTAAGACTTGCCTCCTGGAGGCAACTGATTTGAGCTTCTAAACACCATGCTGTCATAATAGAACACTCGAGAACATGAGTCAGATCTCATGTTGGACAAGAATAACATCAAGTACACACGATGAACTGAAGATACAACTAAAGCAAGAATCGATGATCAATACACATGCCATCTGTCTGACTTCTGAAAATTATATGACACTATCAAAATAACCATGGGATCTAAAAACTTTTTTTGTTATTTTTTTTGGGTAATGCACTAATAATGTATTATATAATTAAACTACAAAAGTATGTATAAGCATAATAATTTATAGAAGAGAGGTTTAAGTCCAACACACTTTAGTTATAAAATTATTTCTAGAAGTTACTGTAATCAACCAAGGAAGCAACCACAAATAGAAAGAAAGAAAGAAAAAGCAACTTTATTTTTCAGTACTATCTCTCACAATTTGACTTTATATCTTGCAGTTTTTACTTAGTTTTTCCTAATTTTGACTGGAAATTGTAACTCTGTAACACGACTTTTTATTTGCTACATTATTTCACAATTATCTTATTTGTTTTTTACTCTGAGGTAGAAATATTATGATTTTCTCCTTGATTTATATATTTTGTCTTTGTTAAAATGTTGTTTGGAAAAATGCATGGAAAAGCAATGATGCTTCATTGCACATCAAAGCAATAGTTCATTTCAATTAAAACAATTCTGCTATTGTTTATTCACCCTCTCATCAAATCCATATGATGTTATTTTTCAGCAATCATAATGATTTTTTGTTTTTTGTAAGAGCTGTAGGTACATTCTTAAAGATGATTATTCTGAGTTCCATGAAAAACAATAACAGCATACAGGTTTGAAACAACATGAGGTTGAATAAATACATAATTTTAATGTTTGGATTAACTGTTCCTTTAAGCAGGCCTAATAATCAGTTTGGTATTATATAACATCCAAATGTTTGTTAATACTGCTAATGAGTCTAACCGACATAGCTAACACTCATCTTGGCTTTAATCCTTTAGGATTTCCTTGCCAGAACTCCCTCTTCATTAATATTCTGGTGTTCTGCTATCATTTAAATAAACTCATTCCCTACCTGACATTAACAGAGGAGAAAGAATCTCCTTCGCCGACTGCATCATATGTAGACATGCCAATGTCAGCCATATCATTCTTTAGGCTTTGTTTGTCTCATGGAGAGAGGAAAAAAAATCCACGTTATCGGCGACTTATTTGAGAGCCAATGTCGGTGTCTAAATGAGGAATTAGAACAGACATCCAATCATAATAGTCCAGTGTCTAGGGAAAAACCTCTTTCTAGGCCTTGTAAATGAAGTTGTCACACACATGGGCAAATTTGCATCTACTGGCGTAACCCGTATTAATTGAACTCTTACAGAACACCCGACGTGAATTTGTCTTGTCATTTTGAAGCTCACTTGCAGTGAACTGTGGAACAGGTGAAACCTAGGGTAACCAAGACTGCTTGTTTCAGACCGCATGCAGAGAAATCTGTGAGGAAAGTTTCACACAAATTTATGAGAGCTCGATAGTTTGGCTTTTTCTGCATGGTGCTTAGTCTCGCGGGCGATGAAGTAATGAGATAATGAAGGGGGGATCATTTGGTGAAAGGGAAGAAAGAATGATGCCACACATATGCCACTAATAGGTTTTAGCCTGCAGACTGAAAGGTTGAGTGTCCGCCTCACCAATGTCTTTCCTAATCATACTCATTTCAGTCTTTAATGCCCAGTCTGGTCAGTGACGTTGCTCACATTAGAAGCCAATTATGTTATGGTTAAATTTGTTTATTTTACTGAACCTTTAAGTGGCAAATACTGTTTACACATTTTTTTTTATGCCGCACAGTCAACATGACTGTAGTTACACAAAGCAATCACAATCACAAGGAAAACAAATGCTTGACATGCTCTCAAATGTTGATTACTGATGTGTATGCACAGAGGGAAAACAAAATGCATGATAAATGCTGATTGACATGTCAGAACAGCATTGTAATGATTCTGTAGGAGCCTTTACAAGCCCAACTTTAAAGGTATTTGTTTAATCTTCAGTGCTAATAACCACCTGTGACTCACCAGATTTATACTTTCTTTATGACAGAAATCAAGAAAGATGAACAGAAAAACATTATTAAGTTAAAAGTAACAGGGTAAGGTGGCTAAATTGCACAAAATAAAATAGTTGGTCTCTTATGCTCACTACTGCTGCATTTATTTGATCAAAAGTATGGTGTCATTGCTGAATAAAAGTAATCATTTTTAAATAAACAAATAAAAAGTAGTGCATGTTGTAGATATGCAGACTGAACTTGCATCATCTGTTGCCCATATTTATAAAACACCACATGAAAAGCACTAAAGAAAATCATTAGTGTGCTCCAAAAGTCACCATCATCATGATTTTGAAGCAAACTTCTACCAGGGGACTGTGACCAAATAAAGGTACAATTATTTACTTGATGAGGAGCAAGTGCCCCTTTAGTGATGAAAGGCTAGAAATGCCCCTGCACCTGGTTTTAGCATCTGTCTCGGTGATGACTGGCAAACTTTAAAGGGGTCATATGATGTGATTTCTATTTTTCCTTTTCTTCAGTGTGTTATGTAGCTATTTGTACATGTGTAGGATATCAGACCGAATCAGACAATCTAAGATTTGGTCAAAACATGGTTGAAACATGAGGAGCCCAAAATTCCACAAGAGGCCCAAGACACAGGATGTCATAAATCAGACCCTAGCCATTCGGAAGCAAGCCTAACCAACTCTTTCACAGAACAGCTTTCAACATTAACACAAAAGGAACACACTGATCATAACAACTCAGGAAGGAGATTGTTAATTTTAGGGCAAGTAATTAAGATTAATGGTCAAAAGAGATGCACAGCGTGAACATCACATGGTAACCAGTGATAGCAACCACAAGCTCTTTGGATTGACTCCCCCACTTAGGAGACAAAGAACAAACAGATTCCTTACCGACCTTTTGACCGCTGGTCTTCACAGAATATGTCCTCATCCACAGAATGCTACAGAAACTACCTTTCCATGTAAATATGCATCTAAATGACACTAAAAGGACTTGTTGTGAGCAACTAATCATTTCTATGCATAACTCCATATCATGTATGTAACCCACATGTGACTTATCAGGTCTTAATCATTTATTGTGTATGTGTTTTGAATAACTATGGAATAGCTTAAGAATTTCTATTCATGTTTAGTATGTGTGTGTTTGAATCTTCTTGCTTGAAACGTTTCTTCCAATCAATTCTTTGTCAAATGTATCATATTCTTGTTATAGAAATCATGTCCAAAATTATACTCTGCAAGAGCGGGAAAAACGCGGACCATGTGACTGATAAGAGAACATTTGATTTATGAATGAGGAGAAACATTGCAACACCCCGAGCTACAATTGGTCGAGGCACCATTTGGGGTGTGTTAAACAGCCCAGTTTAAATATTCAGCACACCATCAAACTTGGCTTTTTGTGTCTAGCTTTTAGCTTTTTGTGTCTAGCTTTTAGCTTTTTGTGTCTAGCTTTTAGCTTTTCGCTTCTAGTCATGCTTTTTAGTTATATGCTTTTTAGCCATGCGGCTTTTTAGTTATATGCTTTTTAGCCATGCGGCTTTTAGCTTTTAGCTTCTAGTCGTGCTTTTCAGTCATCGCTTCTTATCGCTTTTTGAGCGTGCTCTGGCTTACACGCCATCTCCTCCAAAACCATGAGGAGAAACGCCACCTGGTCTCATCAAACTTTACTTCCATTTCTTTACTTTAGTTTATTTTATTTTCCGTTGAGAGTTTCGTGTTTCGAGTTAAGTTTGCCTAACGCCGCATCTCCGAAAGAGTGCCGTCTAAAACTTCAACTGCAGACCACAGCTCCGCGTCGCCAGCCAACGCCCAATCACTGGCTTCCCAAGACTGAACCTCCAGCCAATCAGAAAAGCGGGAAACCCCTTTGGGCAACCAGACAAGGAAGGGAACCCCGCACACAGGAACGCAAGTACCTCCAGATCCTTGCTGAACTGGTGCATTTAATATACATTTTAACCTAATTGAGGAACTCAATGCGAGGGTTAATTAAGTGATTGATGGTTGTTCAGATCTATGCAATTGCACATATTGCTGTAAACTTGGGATTTCACATTTTTATTCTCTTAAACTAATTATTTCCTCACTTTCTCTCTTTATGCAACTTGTGTGAATGCGTGTGTTCATGTGTTAGATTAGTTTATATGTCTTAGATTTATCCAATAAAGCCTTATTTATATTGAAAAGAGAAGTATCTTGTGTTTTGTGCTCACAAGTTAATGTCTTAAACTGCCGATCTTGTTAC
>NW_015505927.1:546287-557128 GCF_001515645.1 Sinocyclocheilus grahami
GAGGGGTGCGGGTTGCAACGCTCTGTTTTTGAGACTGGCGATATGAGGAGCTTTATCCTCTGAGCAGGTCAGCCTGCTCAGAGCAGGTCAGCCTGGTATGCTTGTAACACCGCCATGGTGTGCAAACATGCGCCAGCCTGACCTACCGCCGTATAAGCTTTCCCAATCAGACTCGATGTAAGCCTAACGGGCCTGGTGGGAAGCTTCGGGGCCTTCAGGGACGATGCTGAGGATGGGGAGAGATAGCTCACAAGCATCTGCTCCACCACTGGCATCGCCCCATATACCTTATCATTCAGCCCCACGATGTTCTTTTGAATAATTCGAGACTGTGGGGCTGTAATACGGGATGAGTATGGTTTCTCCCACGATCTTGACACCTCAGCATGGAGATCAGGGAAAACGGAAGGCCCCCGTCGTGAAGGCTGTGATCTGGATTCAGAACATGCTCGTCTAATCATTTTTAGGATGAGTGTCCTGTTTCTAGGCTGGCCAAACGATATTTTATTTTGGCGAATGCACGAAACACACCCCATAATCACATGCAGCTCGAGTTCCTGAAGGGGAACCCTTTAAAATCTTAAATGATTCCCTTTGAGCTAAATTGACCTGTTTCCCTTACACATGTATAAGATCTGCAGAGTTACAAAGCTTAAAGTCTCCCACAAAAGGATGTATTCTGTCTAAAAGAGAAGGCTGATCCAGACTGGGCTAAAATGCCTCATTAAAACACGCCCCCACATCTCTACATCATGATGTGGAAATATTTGCATAATGCCGCCCAAATGTTCATGCAAAGAAGGCGTGGTTTCAGGAACCGCAGTAGTGTTGATGCAGCCATGTCAGGGAGACGCTGTGTGTTTCTGTGCGAAAGCAAAAGCACTTTATTTGGCCTTCCGAAAGTAGATGCAATGAGGAATCTTTGGTTAAGATTTATTTACAACAGAACAGCACAACCCACATGTTCGAATTTGTGCAACGCATTTTATGGAAGACAGTTTTGTGAACCTAGGAGAGTAGCCTACAATGCTGGCTGTGCAAAGGCTAAAAAAAAAATTGGTAAATTCCGACTTTGCTATGACAATCTGGCACTTATTCTGAATCAGCTACTGTAAGTATGTTTTCTTAATATTTTAAGTATTTGCTATTGACTGTTCAAATGCGGAGTTTTGCGCCGAGTAGAGTATCGCGTGATGTGTGTGCGTGAGAGAGAGACAGGGTCACATCACAGTGGAGTCAGCTTTCTTAATCGTGGCTTGTGTACTGCAAATACATATGAGCATCATCACTGTGTCTGTCACGTGACTCTGTTCCCCTTTCGGGCTTGAACTGATGGTAAAACTAAGGACATTATGTACTGTCTTTACATTTATGTTGAAAGCTGAAGCTCGCAGTTATGGAGAGGGGCGTTACATTTCCGACACGTGCTTGTGGTGTTCGGCCAATCACAATGCACTGTGTCAGCTGGCCAATCAGAGTAGGCTGTGCTTGTCGGAAGGAGGAGATTTGTAGAAAACGGAGCGTTTGAGAGAGTCGGGTCATAGAGGAACTACAATAATGTACAGTATTTGAAAATAATGTGTTTTTTGAACATTAAAGCATGTCAACATTCTATTACACCAAATACACAAAATAATGATCTTTAAAATAGCATCATATGACCCCTTTAATACGTTTGTTTTAATACAAAGGTTGACTGACAGGTGTAGGCGGTCCTTTGTGCTGTTCATGGTGCATCAGAGGATGTATTAGCATCTACAATACAAATGCAACATGGTTACATACGTTTTTGTCTACCATTGACCAAGCGGTTATGGAAATGGTTCACACCAGTATATATGTGTCCACTTGTGGTCAAATTTTAATATCATGAGTAAACCGTCTCTAGAGTTCCAGCTGAAGTCCAGCAAAAGTTCCCTCACAAAAAGCAGCCACCAGCGCTGTACTAAAAAAGAAATTCATATGAAAAGGAAAAATAAATCCCACCTTCAATTCCCAGGAGAATCTGGAAAAAGTGGCTAGACTTATAGTTATAAAACATCAGAAAATGTATTGCTACTGTGTTCCTGTCAGACAACCACCTGTCAATCATATACTCTTGGATAACATTTAGGTATGAACAGGAAATGCCAATGCCATTTTCAGCATTTTCAGTGAACCTATGAAATATGCTTAACGCCAACAAACATTTTAGCATTCCTTTGAGTAAGTAACTTTCATATTCACGCTGCTGCACATTATCTAGCACGCTGCTTCTGGTGTATGTGTGTTAGGGGTTCCATGTTAAATCAGTTGGTTTTGCAATGCAATTCAGATTTTTTTTCTTCATAAATTATTTAGCACAATTTTTTTATAGCCCATTAGGTGTTATGGCCTTCAGGTTGCCTAAGGCTCGAATGGGAATGCGTAATCGGCACCACAAGAGATCATGTGATGCCATTTCACCTCAACGTGTGGGAATTAATGGCTGACATGTGGAAGAAGCTTTTCAATAATGTAGCTTCCATTTTCGATTAGAATAATCACATTTTAACATTATCTTCTCTATTCTTTTCTAGAAGTAAAACAAACTTTGAAATTGGTCTTCAGCCAAAAAGTCATTTCAAATGTGAAGAAAGTTATTATATTTTGATGAATGTTTTGCTTGAAATAAAATGCACTAATGAATCACACGCTAGATCAGGAATATGCATTAAGGGTCAATTTTGAATTTAACTGAAAACATTTGTAGTGAAATAAAATATTACTGACTTCTTAAATGTTTGCAAGATTCCTTCATGCCCAAATTAATCAAGTTCATTTAAGAGAGTTATTGTCCAGGTAAATAACCATTATCTATTTCCAACATAGCCAAAATGTAGACAATTTGCGGTATGTTTGTCAGAAAAGCCAGAAACTTTATTTGATTTATTTGTGTATTTTTGAAAGCTATACTTCAGACCTTGAGCTATGTCATTTTGCCATATGATTGAAAATAAATAAATAAATACTAGTTTGCCTAGCTCTCTGGCGATTTGTACCTATAATCTGATTTTCTAATGTGTTGTTGGGAAAATAAATTCAAATACGTATTTATTTTATCACACACAGTTAAGAAAATGGAAAAATGAAATAATATACTATGAGAAAATAATTGCAATATCTGTCAAAATACAGGAAGAGCACAGAGCTTAATAAACAAACAAACAAACAAAGAATGTCTTGGGTGGATTTATGAAGCAAAATCTTACATTCTGAAATTCTAGAGACATGCAAGATTACTTCAGCAATGCTTTTTTTTCTTTCTTGGAATAAATACTTGTAAATCAATGGATCAATCATTATTTTTAAATGTCTTTTAAACCAAATGAGTGAGAGAATATTGCCATCAAGCCATTTAAAACACTGTGAAAACTGAACTCCCTAAGGTTTCCCTAACTTCCAGAGAAGTGAATATTTACTTTCAAAGGCACGGCAGAGTTTATCTTTGAACATAATTGTAGTTTTACCAGAAAAATGGGGAGAGTCTAGCTTTCCAGATCCCAAGAGAAAAATTTATCCCAGATTTCATATTTTAAAGGACGAGTACAACACCCCAGACGAGATATTATACTCATGTGAAGTGTTCCCGAAAGGTCTGCGCTACAAAAACATCTCAGCCTTTACAGCTGTTACAATTTACAGTGACTCCAGCCTTCTGTGCTGCAGCAGATTTGAACAAATGAGATGAGGCTTCTGTACAAGAAAAATATTTCTCTCTCTCTCTCATGTGCCCTAATATTAACAATGTCACTGTGACTATGGAACATTTCAAAAAGGTTTATCACATAATTTTACAGCTGACAAAGCACTGCGCTTCTAATAAACTGAATATATATATATATATATAATGTATACAGTGTAGAGCATAAATGAGTACACCCCCTCAAAAACTTAACAAATTCAGCAATTACTCTTTACTTAGAAGACATGTTAGGGTTCTTTGGAGATGTAATGTTCCAACAAGCCTGCTTGATCAATTACCAAAGAAGAATGCCAAAATTATTCAGCAAAATAAGATTTTCTTATCAAAGTGATACAATTTTGTGTTGCAAAAATGAGTACACCCTCCTGAAAGTTACTAAATACAAAAAAAAAAAAAGTCTATAGGTTTAAGGCTATTTTTGATCAACAGGTAAGTATATTGAACCAAAATGTTTAAAGACAAGTAATTTCCTGACAATTAACAGTGTTATATAGCCCACTGAATCATACTCAGACTTAATGCTGGCAGCCATGGAACCACTTGGGAGAGAACTGCCAGGTGACTTCTTTCTTAGCATAAAAGAGGACAATGGTACAAGAGGAATACCAAATTATTGTTTTAAGTCTGAAAATTTAGCAGAAGTAGCACCAACATTCAAAAACAAGACTTGTGATAAGGCTCCTGAAATAATCAGGTCTTCACTTCAAGTTTTCATTTAGTGATGAGTGAATTTTTGCTAGAAAAAAAGAGCATGAGAAATAACATGCAAGTGTCTCAGAGCCGGCAAACACTTTATCTCACAGAGTATGATGCAGCCTGCAGAAGTGACATGCATGAGTGTTGTCACCACTAGAATTACCTACTGTAGCCAAAGTAAAATAAACTAATTTAACCTCTTCCAGGGCCCATATTTACAAAATAGAGACTTCTGGGAATCCATACTCTGGTCTCAAGAGACCAAGTCAATCATTTCGGATCTAACAGCATCCAAAATGTTCTGGTGTTGCTAGAGGAGGAGCACAGAGAGAAGTGCTTGGTACCCACAGTGACGTTCAGTGGTTGTAAAGCTTTTATATAGGGATGAATGAGTGCTGAAGGAGTTGTGCTTTATCAATGCTGGCATGAATTCAGACCCCACTGTGTGATGTAATACAAAAACTTGAAACTGAAGATGCTACCCCTCCCCTCATTCCCTGCATTATTGGACATTTTTTCAGCATGACAATGAATATATTAATTCTCCCAAGGTGAAAATCCTTCAATGGACATATATTTCACCCACTCTTAACACTCTTGAGCTGCTGTGAGAGATTCTGTAGAGACGAGCTGAGCAACACTCCCCATTAAAGACCAGAGCATTTAAGGAGGTCGTCCTCCAGGAGTTAATCAGCACATATGTGGAAATTTGTCATGAACTTGTACACTCAGTGCCAAGACGGGTCAGAGCAGTATACTTTAAGTTCTGGAGGACATACTAAGTACTAGAATATTATACATTTTCTGAATTAAATCTAGGGTGTACTCGTTTCTGCAATCCTTCATTTAAACAAAATTGGCTAATTTACTTATCCTACAGAAAATATTGGCATATATTTTGTTGTTTTTATTAAGTGTATGTTTAATATGTTTAAATTTTGTTAGCATTATATATATATGTGTGTGTGTGTGTGTGTGTGTGTGTGTGTGTGTGTGTGTGTGAGAGTGTGTATATACAGCCAGAAAACAGGATCTGGCTCTGGCAGGATCTAGCATGTTCTTTCACCTTCTCTGTCTCTGAGGAGTCCTCACACCTGGAGAAACAGGAAATCAAAGGTTAGCAGGATTGTGTGCCATTCAGAAATGCAGTGAGAATGTTTTTTTTTTTTATTATTCCTAATTGAGGTAGGAAACTGCAATTTCAATTTAAACTAAGTAGAATACAATAGAAATTCTTAATATAACTGTAATTTAAATAAAGGTGTTAGAATTTTAAACTAGAAAAGCAAAAGTTTGTCCTTACAAACTTTGCTTGTTATCTTGATAAAGTCTTGTTTGAAAAGTTGAAAGTCTTGTTCTTTTTTTTCAAAGCTTTATAGGCTTTGCAGACAGACAGACAGACAGAGCAATAGAATGACAGATAGATAGAACAATAGAACAAAACAATATGATAGAAAGAACCATAGGATGATAAAACGATAGATACACTGGGCAATATAATTAATTAATGATCAATCAATTGACAGATTGATAGAACAACTGATATACAGAGGGATAGAATGAACAAACGATAGAAAGAATGAACAATAAATTGATAGATCAATAGATAGATTGATCTATCTATAGCTAGAATGGATAGAGTGAACGAACAATAAAAAAAAACTATAAATAAATCGAAAAATTTAGATAATGGTACAACAAATGACAGAATGACAGACAGACAGACGTCATTTCAATTCAACTTACCATAATTTAAAACAAAGGATTTTCTGAAAATCACCAGGTTAAGAAACCAAACCCTGCCTGGATGGAAACACTACAGCTTCAGAGTTTGTAAGTTTTGCATAGAGGCCAATATGTCGGGCTTGTGAACTTGAGACTAGATTAACTGAATTTTGATGAAGTGGTTGAAGCTGAAGGCTGATAAAGACAGGAACGTATTGCGTCTGAAGGAAAGGTCTGAATACTCAATATATTTTTTAATTAGCACCTACTTTGGACTTTCAGTCATCAATTACATGTTCAATTTATATCATCTTTATTGTGAGTGCTGGCTGGTACATATTTGAGGAATGTCAGGTTCACAATTAGCTGTGAGGGTAGCTCTGTATAAAGTATTTAATAAAAAATATTGTTTTAATTGTATTGAGCAGAGATGAAGAAGAAAAGATGTATGGATTCAGGATTTTATGTCCTTATTTAATCACTGCCTGAAATCTGATCACCTCTCATGGCACAAAATAACTCTTTATAATGAAGAAACTCCATGACCCTTCAAATATATCCTCAGTGAACCATTATTTGATCAATAAATATTATCTTGGGTGGTGAGCATGTCGTATACAGTTCTATATTTTCCCTCCAAATAAGTAATTAAGCACTGTATGTTTTCATAGCACTCAGTTGGCACATTTGTTTGAAGGACATTGGGTAGAATGTGGAATAGTGTGTTTTTTGCCAATAAAAAAGAAAAAAGAAAATTAGGCTTTTTTTAAATCTGATTAATCGAAAAAATAATCGACCAACTAATCGATTATCAAAATAATAGGTAGTTGCAGCCCTAAAACCAACACGTTTTCTTTGCAAAAATATCTACATTTGAAGGCCAGACGACTTTTCTCATGTTACTTTACATCTTTCAGTATCGACGTTGCTAAAAACAATTCAATTCAATCCTCATTTTTAGGCATTTAATATGATTGAAGTTGTCACCTACTTACATGATTAGCATTCTTTTGTTGACTATTGCCTTTGAAATGACATATTTGCATGCAAATATACACACTACCTGAATATATAGTATGCAAAAAGGAGTACATCAAATGAGTAGAATGTGACACAAGTGTGTTACAAGTTTCCAATGACAAGCAATCTGTCCATACCGAAATTAAAACATGAAAAACTGAGAACAAGAGTGAGACTGTGAAATCCAGTCTTCTAAAAGGTGAGTCATGAAAAGGGCAAATATTTTTAGCTGTGCTTCACAGCATTTTTTTTTTTTTACAAAATGGTGATTATATAGGATAGTCATGTCTCAGTGGTATAAATAACACTGGCTAACATCAAGCAATCTGAGATTCATTTCTATAGGAGGCAGTTGTGTGATAAATGAGGACTTCCAGTGAATAACGACACTTCATATGAAGACCCGAAAGTTCAAGCTTCTCATATGCTGACATTATTTCCACTAATAGTTTGATATTCATTTTCACACACAAGAACTGAGAGGAAAAATTAATTTTTTTATGCCAACAAATTATAGGTTTGAAAGGGAAAGAAGTGTCTTGCCAAGCCTAAGGAGATTAAATTATTAATTTAATTAATATTCATTAATTAATATTTAATATTCAATCACACAAACACACACAAAAAAAACATGTGCCATAATCGAGTTAAATCAATACATTTAATATATGCTATATGTTGGACAGCATTTACTGTAGATAAAAAATAAACCCAGCTAATATTAAAAAATCTGTATAAGATATATGATATGATATGATATATATATATATATATATATATATATATATAGCCTACTGTATATTAATATTAATATATTAATGATCTATTAAACATTTTAAAAAACTATTTTTATCATTTCGTTATTATTTCACATTTAAATATACATCTGAAATCACATCACAGGCATTGTCTTTAAATTAGGTGTATGGTGATTTTGTCAGATGATGTCTTGTTTATTAATCCAGATTTTTTAGCAGTGAAGAGCAGCACATTGGAAGTGACTTCATATAGTCTTGGGTCGCATTGTCCGATAACAGTAATACAAATATTTAAATGAGAACAGTTTTATTGGGAATTTGGCTGTGTTCAAACAGGAATAGGCTGTATAAAAAGTAGACAAATGTAAAGGGCTGATATGACGTGATGGCATCATCTAGCAACATTTAACAACTTTTCAAGCAGGCTTTAGCTACCTTTGAATTTGATTGAAGGCATTCGGTAACCCTGGCTGAATGGGTGTCAAAGCAGTTTCTCGTATTGTCTTTGGGAAAGCCACAATTGTGTGTTCAGCTGAACAATGATGGTGCTTCCTGAAACAATTCTGAGGCCCTGTCTGGAGAAACACGGCAGCACAGGGTGTTTGAAGCTTTGCGGTGGGATGTGTTGGATTTGAGAGGGATATTAAAGGGATTGGGATTTAATGGGAGGGCAGAGTTAGGGAGCGTTCAACAATCCCACAGGATTCCGATTGATGGGGCCGGATTTGATTCATCTGCCCCAAGTATCGATTTGTCTCTGCTGTACAATTTTACAGCTCTCATCATGTTCTGTCTGGTTCCTTCTGTATTTCATTTTCACTGATTCTGTAAGACATTCCTCTGCTGAGCACAATTTCATCTCCACCTTTTTCTGACATCTAAAACTAGTTCTTTCTTTAATCAATTCACTGTGGTGGTGGGAATATATATCCTCCTACTCCAGCAAACAACAGAAAGGGGACATTTATTTCTAAACAGTGACAAAGTAAAGGAAGGATTTATCTGCCAAATATCATTTGTCTTTTGCCTTGCGTTGATACCTAGGTCTTAAAAGAAGTACATTTATCACAAACTATACCTATACCTAGCTTTCCCAGGATTTTACTTTAAAACTGTGATTTAAAACAGTTGTGCTGCAGTCAACAGACAATGAATATAATCCACAAAACACTAACGTTTCATGCACAAACTTACAAGTAGTTGACAGATTAGCGGGCATTAACTTGTTTTTATCTTTCACCTTAATTTGTAATAATAATGTAATGAATACCAGTATCAATATATAAGTACTAATATAAAATGTAAGGTACTAATATGTACTATTTAGGTGTAAATAAGGTACACATATGTACCTTTTAGCTTTCATACCTATAGGGTATTACCCTACTGACAGCTTTGTTCCATTTTTCTGAGAGTGGCCTATTTTAATTAGTTTGCTAGTGGAGGGAAAGCTTCAGAACTGCTTTGTTTTTTGCAGTTGTTTGTTGTTGCTTCGGATAAAAGTGTCTCCTAAATCAATAAATGTAAATTAAATGTAAACCATGTAAAGGTATAGTATAGTAGTTTTTTTTTTTTTGGGTCGAATTGTGAAAATGTCAAAACTTGTGACCTACAGTGACCAACTAATGGAGCTAATGTGAAGTGCATTATATTCCAAGTGCTATTCTGGCCAGAGCAGCAATGCACAGGTGCACAACAAAAGATGCATTAGTAGTCTAGACTTTTTTGAAATATAAGCATCTAAAGTATTCAAGGTCTAAGACTGAATGTTTTAAAACACACACACACACACACACACATACAGTGGGTACGGAAAGTATTCAGACCCCCTTAAATTTTTCACTCTTTGTTATATTGCAACCATTTGCTAAAATCATTTAAGTTACTTTTTTTTCCTCATTAATGTACACACAACACCCCATATTGACAGAAAATCACAGAATTGTTGACATTTTTACAGATTTATTAAAAAATAAAAACTGAAATATCACATGGTCCTAAGTATTCAGACCCTTTGCTCAGTATTTAGTAGAAGCACCCTTTTGATCTAATACAGCCATGAGTCTTTTTGGGAAAGATGCAACAAGTTTTTCACACCTGGATTTGGGGATCCTCTGCCATTCCTCCTTGCAGATCCTCTCCAGTTCTGTCAGGTTAGATGGTAAACGTTGGTGGACACCCATTTTTAGGTCTCTCCAGAGATGCTCAATTGGGTTTAAGTCAGGGCTCCGGCTGGGCCATTCAAGAACAGTCACAGAGTTGTTGTGAAGCCACTCCTTCATTATTTTAACTGTGTGCTTAGGGTCATTGTCTTGTTGGAAGGTAAACCTTCAGCCCAGTCTGAGGTCCTGAGCACTCTGGAGAAGGTTTTCATCCAGCATATCCCTGTACTTGGCCGCATTCATCTTTCCCTCAATTGCAACCAGTCGTCCTGTCCCTGCAGCTGAAAAACACCCCCACAGCATGATGCTGCCACCACCATGCTTCACTGTTGGGACTGTATTGGACAGGTGATGAGCAGTGCCTGGTTTTCTCCACACATACCGCTTAGAATTAAGGCCATTTTGAATACATTTTAAAATGTAATTTATTCCTGTGAAGCAAAGCTGATTTTACAGCAGCCTATACTCCAATCTTCAGTGTCACATGATCCTACAGAAATTATTCTAATATGCCAATTGCGGGCTTTTTGCACTGAGGAGAGGCTTCCGTCGGGCCACTCTGCCATAAAGCCCCGACTGGTGGAGGGCTGCATTGATGCATTGATGCAACTTTCTCCCATCTCCCGACTGCATCTCTGGAGCTCAGCCACAGTGATCTTTGGGTTCTTCTTTACCTCTCTCACCAAGGCTCTTCTCCCCCGATAGCTCAGTTTGGCCAGACGGCCAGCTCTAAGAAGGGTTCTGGTCATCCCAAAC
>NW_015505927.1:562794-566163 GCF_001515645.1 Sinocyclocheilus grahami
TATATAATTATATTAAAAACATACATTTACAAAGATATTAAACTTGTATATTAAACTTACAAAAAAAATCTAAATAAATATCTAAATATCTAACATATAAATAAATGGCTAGAGATTGTTCTTAGAAAGCCTTTATTTAGGCTGCACGGCCTTACAGAATCAGCATTCATAGGCAGAAGTAAGCCAAAGCATAATTTGCTGTTTATTTCTCTTTCGGATCAATAAAGAAAGGCACCAGTTGGTAAATGAGGCTACAGTTGTTAGAGCTTTTGAGGGGTGTGAGGATTACAGCAGAAAGAAAAAACAGACGAGTGTTCGGCCGACCCGTCTCCTTATGTTTCAAGAGGTAAGCTATCAATATTTTCTCCATCTAACTTGGTCATGGTGCAGATGACATGCGAGTTTAGAGTTGCAGATGAAGCCATTACTGAAAAAGATCCAGACCAGCTTCGCAATGTCAGAATGTCCTATCCGAGTTGTTAGCATATTCCCCAGTGGGGTTGGCAGGGATCAGTTAATGAACAGGCTGCCGTGGCAGCATAGGGCCAGTCTAGGTATTGACAACCTCTGGTCCAGCGGGGAAAATCTCGGTTGTTACTCTGTATGTGTTGTTGATGTTTTGCTTGAACACAGTGTAAAAAAAAAAATCTGCAGATGGTCCTGAGCCGAGGGTTAAATAGGATTTCAGCAAAGCTTGAGACCGCAGATTGGAGTTATGGCTCCTTTTCTGGGATGAGCTACATGGCTGAGCGGAGGTCTGAGGTAATGTTCTATTCATCAACTGTTATTTGCTTTTGACTCCACTATTAAATGCATTATTTACTTGAAGGTCAAGACATTTACAACTGTTGCCCTACATCGAACATTACGCTGTCTTTGAAGGATGAATACCAACATCTCCACAGGAGGACTTCATTATTTTTATTTGAAATATAACAACCGCGAGCTTAGTGTGGGAATATGCTCAGCGATGGCATTCTCTGTTCATCATTAAAACAATGAATACTAAGGCAAAGGGTGAAGCAAAGTAGCTATAACCTTTTTATCTTAAAGCAAAATCATAATGGTTCTTTCAAAATCTGGTGAGCATTTCATAGGCGCTCTCTAGACAACAGGACTGTTTCACATTGCAGACAGCAGGTTATGCACATTACCTATGGAGTCCATTACCTCTCCTGCTATAGGTCAGGGCCCGTATCCATGAAAATTCTTAGTGCAAAGAGTTGCCCCTAGTGATATATTTCTAAGAAAACATCTTAGAAATGTGGGCGTTTCCTCTTAAAATTAAAGAAAAGATCCTAGTAAAGAAGAAAGTAATTCAGAAAGCATCTTAGCCCTTAAAAGAGCTCTTAATGTCCAAAATTGTTAGGAGTACTGACGAGGACATTTAAGAGGCTTAAGAGTTTCTTTAGCAGTGGAGAAAATCAATGAAACGTGAAGAGGGAGAAGAAATGTATTGCACACAATACATGACAGTGAGTTAATAAGACACTACACATTAGATCGTGCAGTGATCATGTTTGTGACCGATATTATTAGAGATGCTAACATCTCGGACACAGTTTAAAAATGCCCTAGCGCCAGAAAGTACACTGTAAATAGGTTGCTGTAAATTTTACAGTAACTTACTGGCAGCTGGATGCCAGTAATTTACTGTAAAAAGGTTTACAGTAGTATGACTGTAATTGCATTTACAGTACAATAATGTATTTACTGTATTTTTCATTTACAGTATCAGTACTGTAGAGTTTATTTTCATTCAGTTTAAAAAATGTTTTACCTGTAAAAAACAAACCAATTGTGGTACTGCACTGTAAACCATTTTTACCACCCCCCCCCCCCCCCCCCCCCCCCCAAAAAAAAATCACAATAAATCATGGGCTTTAGTTCTGATGATATTATTTTTAATTGTAGAACATTTTCTTTTTAAAAGTACAAATTACAAATCTTGACCTCTCAGATGCACTAGCTGAAAAGAAGGGCATCACCACAGTCCCCTGGGGACTTTGTATCATGAAAAAACATACACGTACTGAAAAGCAAAAATTGGCAAGTACACTACCAGTCAAAAGTTTTTGAACAGTAAGATTTTTTATGTTTTTAAAGTCTCTTCTGCTCACCAAGCCTGCATTTATTTGATCCAAAATACAGCAAAAGCAGCAATATTGTGATATTTTACTACTTAAAATAGCTTCTTTCTATTTGAATATATGTTAAAATGTAATGTATTCCTGTGATCAAAGCTACATTGTCAGCATCATCACTCCAGTCTTCAGTGTCACATGATCCTTCAGAAATATTTTCTGAAAAAAAAAGAGTCAGTATAATATTTTTTATTTGGGAAAGACATTATAGAAATTACTACTTTTATTTAGCAAGGATGCTTTAAATTGATCAAAAGTGATGATAAAGACAAATGATTTCTATTTCAGATAAATGCTGTTCTTCTGAACTTTCTATTTATCAAAGAAACCTGAAAAAAATCTACTCAGTTGTTTTCAACATAATAATAACAACAACAACAATAATAATAATAATAATAATAATAATAGTTTCCTGAGCAGCAATATTAGAATGGATTCTGAAGGATCATGTGACTGGAGTAATGATCCTAAAAATTCAGCTTTGATCACAGGAATAAATTAAATTTTTAAATATATTCAAATACAAAAAAACAGCAGGATGGGATTCAGGCTGCACCCTCTTTCCAAAATTCCAGCTGATCTGACTTTAGTTATATACTACATCTGAAAACACATACAAGGAAAGTACATAATTAGTTGATAATCCAACATATTCAAATTATTAAAGCTCCATTTTTTACAATGCATTTTCAATCATTAGAGCAAAGTGCTGAAATAATGGGTTTGATTCCAGGGGCAGTTCTACAGTGAGTGGATATCCTGGGCTTAGCCCAGAAACATTAATGCATGTATCAGAATACACGGGATACACTTCAAATAAAATAGGCTATGCTAAAAGTTACATTGGCTAAGTGGCTTATTTTTTATTTTTAAAGAGACAAGTATAATTAATTATAATTTGCACTTACAAACTGCATAAATAATATTACAGTGTTTCCCACAGACTTGCACTCTATTTGTGGCAGCATATATATGCAAATTAATTCTCTGCCAGCAGGAGGCGCTGTTGGAGTGGTAGAGATCGAGGTTTCCCCGGTAACACTGTACACAAAGCAGTGCTCCACTCACAAACGCTGCTTTATCAGACATTACATGCAAGAAGAAATTAAAATGACATCCAAAATTGTCTGAAGACAGTCGTTTCCTTCAGAAATACAGTGATATAAAAACACCCACACCGGGTTTCGATCTTGAAACGTGCAGTGCTCATGTTTATTCAACATGT
>NW_015505927.1:568157-576930 GCF_001515645.1 Sinocyclocheilus grahami
AACAATTTTTTCACCCCCCCCCCCCCCCCAAAAAAAAATCACAATAAATCATGGGCTTTAGTTCTGATGATATTATTTTTAATTGTAGAACATTTTCTTTTTAAAAGTACAAATTACAAATCTTGACCTCTCAG
Source organism: Sinocyclocheilus grahami (assembly GCF_001515645.1). Lineage (NCBI taxonomy): Eukaryota > Metazoa > Chordata > Actinopteri > Cypriniformes > Cyprinidae > Sinocyclocheilus > Sinocyclocheilus grahami. The sequence continues at coordinate 568,292 of NW_015505927.1, forward strand.
ATGCACTAGCTGAAAAGAAGGGCATCACCACAGTCCCCTGGGGACTTTGTATCATGAAAAAACATACACGTACTGAAAAGCAAAAATTGGCAAGTACACTACCAGTCAAAAGTTTTTGAACAGTAAGATTTTTTATGTTTTTAAAGTCTCTTCTGCTCACCAAGCCTGCATTTATTTGATCCAAAATACAGCAAAAGCAGCAATATTGTGATATTTTACTACTTAAAATAGCTTCTTTCTATTTGAATATATGTTAAAATGTAATGTATTCCTGTGATCAAAGCTACATTGTCAGCATCATCACTCCAGTCTTCAGTGTCACATGATCCTTCAGAAATATTTTCTGAAAAAAAAAGAGTCAGTATAATATTTTTTATTTGGGAAAGACATTATAGAAATTACTACTTTTATTTAGCAAGGATGCTTTAAATTGATCAAAAGTGATGATAAAGACAAATGATTTCTATTTCAGATAAATGCTGTTCTTCTGAACTTTCTATTTATCAAAGAAACCTGAAAAAAATCTACTCAGTTGTTTTCAACATAATAATAACAACAACAACAATAATAATAATAATAATAATAATAATAGTTTTCTGAGCAGCAATATTAGAATGGATTCTGAAGGATCATGTGACTGGAGTAATGATCCTAAAAATTCAGCTTTGATCACAGGAATAAATTAAATTTTTAAATATATTCAAATACAAAAAAACAGCAGGATGGGATTCAGGCTGCACCCTCTTTCCAAAATTCCAGCTGATCTGACTTTAGTTATATACTACATCTGAAAACACATACAAGGAAAGTACATAATTAGTTGATAATCCAACATATTCAAATTATTAAAGCTCCATTTTTTACAATGCATTTTCAATCATTAGAGCAAAGTGCTGAAATAATGGGTTTGATTCCAGGGGCAGTTCTACAGTGAGTGGATATCCTGGGCTTAGCCCAGAAATATTAATGCATGTATCAGAATACACGGGATACACTTCAAATAAAATAGGCTATGCTAAAAGTTACATTGGCTAAGTGGCTTATTTTTTATTTTTAAAGAGACAAGTATAATTAATTATAATTTGCACTTACAAACTGCATAAATAATATTACAGTGTTTCCCACAGACTTGCACTCTATTTGTGGCAGCATATATATGCAAATTAATTCTCTGCCAGCAGGAGGCGCTGTTGGAGTGGTAGAGATCGAGGTTTCCCCGGTAACACTGTACACAAAGCAGTGCTCCACTCACAAACGCTGCTTTATCAGACATTACATGCAAGAAGAAATTAAAATGACATCCAAAATTGTCTGAAGACAGTCGTTTCCTTCAGAAATACAGTGATATAAAAACACCCACACCGGGTTTCGATCTTGAAACGTGCAGTGCTCATGTTTATTCAACATGTTCCTCTCTTTAAAAAGTCAACATGTTCTGTGAGTTAGTGGAGAACAGCAGCTAGAGGCTAATTTGGCTAATTTAGTAACATGAATGTTAGTTAAGCTAATGGAAGCTCACCTGTTGTTAGCACCGCTACGACGGCAATCCCAAGACTCCAATACACCTCCGATGCAAATTTAAATTGAAAATAAAATACAAAAGATGTTCTTAACAGTGGTGTTTATTTAACTCAGTTTTCCGCAGTAGGTTGTTAGCTCGCTGTTTTATGTTAATGTTAAACGATAACATAATGTGTACCATGCTGATTTGTACAGAGGATCCGTAGATTTGCACTTAAGCATAAACAGACAGTGAATGAGAGAGAGAGATCGACTGAGCGCTTGCGATTACTTCCATCTGTCCTCCAGACCGAGTCATATATATTTGTGAAAATAGGTTGTCATGTCCAAGGAAAGCGACATCTCTGTCTTAGCATCGACGCATAGCTGGTCAGCTGAGTCTTCTAAAGTGGCGCTCAAAGTTAAAATGATTTCAACAGCGTGTTTCAATACGTTTCTTTGAATGAATAAATCAGCGTTTTTGAACGTGCAGTTGAATGACAGTCCCTTCCACCACCTTGTGGTGCAACACTGTAACTGGACTGACTGACAGCCCGTCTAGAACGCGCGCAGGTGGAAATATCAATAGAAAGTCTCTTGTCCAGTCAGATTAGAAAATCAGATTACAACTAGGCTAACTGTTATACATATAGGCTAACGATAGCCTAACGATCTTATTGTCAGGTTTATGTTCTGTTATGTGGACCGTTATTTTGTCATTCTCTTCTGTTTACTTCACTTCCTGCTTCAACGCTATTTGGTTTCGGTTTCATTGTCTTCTGAATATGACCTCGTTAGTTATATCGTAACACATACACACAAATTATATATATATATATATATATATATATATATATATATGTGTGTGTATATATAGGCCTATATATATATTTATATGTATGGCGATAATACTGCATACTGTGCTATTGAACCACTCAAAATTACCGCAAGGGAAATTCCCTCACCGCGACAGCCCTAGTACACACTTTGACTTAAATAGCATTTGAAGAGAATTACTTTACTTTCCGATAAAGAGGCAGAGTAGAGAAGATAAATTACTATGCTTCTCTTTGTTCAACTAAGTTAGTTAACTTCGGCTAACTGACATTATTAACTTACCAGTTGATGTTATCATCGATACTATGTCATTCACAAGAAGAGGATCCAAAATACACCTCCGACGTTGCAGACTACATCCAGACTAGAAATCTGAAAATAACAAACAAAAGAAGTACTAGAAAATACTCTTTAAAATCTCCACTGAAACAGTGGTCTGCCAAACGCACTTTACCTCAGTATTTCACGTTAATTCGCTGGTAAGGTTAAATAACGACTCACCAGAGGAGCTAACTTGCATTAAAGGGCAGCAGAACGTACAAACGTGTTTCTCGGTTTAACTAAGGTTTATTTCGACTAATATAGGTGACCTTAACTTACTCACCAGTCGATGTTATCAGCCTTTTGGCGGTATTCCGGCCGTCAGTCAGAAAAAAAGGCTGCAACTCCCAACATAAAAAAATGGCACGATGAATAATGTCACACCCCTGTGGACTGTCAATTGTGGTTTCTCCCTCTGTGTCCTTATTTGGTTGTTCCTGTCCTCATTATCAGTTAATCACCTTATTGTGCTCACCTGTCTGCCCCTCGTTATCTGCCCTATATTAGTTCCTGCCTCCTGTAGTCTAGTTTGTCGGTTATTGCCAATGTCCATGTTCATGTCTATCATGTCTGGATTTCTTGTGTCTTTATTAAATATCCTTTGATTCGTCATCTTCATCGTCCTGCCTGTTCTTTAGAACACCCGTACCGTGACAGAATAACCGACCCAAGAAAAAGTTTAAATTCCGTGTTCTCCCCTCCGTTTGTTTTTCCGTTTTTTCCTTGGTGTTTTTCTTTCCATTGTGTTTACCCCATGGATCCCCTCACTCGCCCCGGATTCCTCCTTCTCCTGCTGGAGCAGGAAGGCAAGGCTCTCGAGGACCATACCAGACTGTTCCTGATGGTCGCTAACGTCACTAGCTATCCGGATGATGCAAGTCAAGTCTGAATGCCGAGTGCAGAGCGCAGTCGTCCGAAGATGGTCCTCGGGAGGAATTTGCCACCTTTGTGAAGTGAACTCTGGCGAGAAACAGGTCGCCACTCACCATCGGCCCCATGGAGGATCTCGCCGGATCCACTTCGTCGAGGTCTGCCGGCCTCCTCCCGGATATCAGTCCTCCGCTGGAGCCTCCACCTGTCATGTCTGCCTGCCAGCCCTTTGCCTTCCCCTGTCTCCATCCCACATCCACTTCTTTGTCCTCCTCCTAAGTCCCCCTCCGTCCCTTCCTATGTCTCCACGGCGCGAGGTCACGCCTTCCGGGAGGGGGGGCGATCTGTCACACCCCTGTGGACTGTCGATTTTGGTTTCTCCCTCTGTGTCCTTATTAGGTTGTTCCTGTCCTCATTATCAGTTAATCACCTTATTGTGCTCACCTGTCTGCCCTATATTAGTTCCTACCTCCTGTAGTCTAGTTTGTCGGAAATACAGTAGTGACCATATAATTTTTTGCGGTTTACAGTAAAATTCTTGTAGCAGTACTTTACCTCTGACGTAATTCATTAATAGAGGGAGTGTCTTTTGAATTACGCTCATTTGGTAGCATATAAAAGGGGCCTTAGTGTCGCTATGTGTGTGTGTCTTTTAATGCGTCAGCAAGAGTCACCTTACTTCCGGTGGGGTGTGTGAACTTTTGCGAGGGTAGACTGAGGAGCTTTTCGGAACACCTTCAGCCATGGCTGCTTCCATGGAGATGCATTCAATATGCAACCGTTGCCGTGCCATGTGAATCGCATTACAGGTATGTTTTGACTACGAGCGTTTAATTGTGTGATTAGTTAGTGGCTTGGCTCGTTCAATTTGTCTTGTGTGTCTTACATTCAAGGTGCAGGCCAACGTGCACGGGACGTTGCAGTGGGCTTTGGGTCTTGTCTAAACCTTTGTGGAAGCCCATCTGCTGGCTGTTTCAGTTTTCTGCATTCGTTTCGCTATAGAGATACATTATCATACCTTGTCACAGTGATGATTATCCGGTTTCGGGAATCAAGGGAGACTGGATTGTACGACTCGGCGATTGGACCGGCAGATCAGCGTTATAAGTTTGTTGCAGCTTCTGTGTAGTCGCACAGTGCCTGCATTCGTCTAACTGTTTACATTTACAGCATTTAACACCCGCAGGATCAGCTGGACCGTGGTTTGGGACCTGTGGTGTGGTGCCTTTCTTTTTTCCATCTGTTGTAAATGTGTCGTGAATAGAAAACTTTAATTAAAGTCTTAAGCGGCGTGTAATAGACGATCAGTCACCTCACTGCCATCAGTCATTTCTGAGTTTCTTTTATTTTTGTTTGTGATTTGATTCAAGTTGTACAAACCCGATTCCAAAAAAGTTGGGACACTGTATAAATTGTGAATAAAAACAGAACGCAATGATGTGGAAGTTTCAAATTTCAATATTTTATTCAGAATACAACATAGATGACATATCAAATGTTTAAACTGAGAAAATGTATAATTTTAAGGGAAAAATAAGTTGATTTTAAATTTCATGGCATCAACACATCTCAAAAAAGTTGGGACACGGCCATGTTTACCACTGTGTGGCATCCCCTCTTCTTTTTATAACAGTCTGCAAACGTCTGGGGACGGAGGAGACAAGTTGCTCAAGTTTAGGAATAGGAATGTTGTCCCCTTTTTGTCTAATATAGGCTTCTAGTTGCTCAACTGTCTTAGGTCTTCTTTGTCGCATCTTCCTCTTTATGATGCGCCAAATGTTTTCTATGGGTGAAAGATCTGGACTGCAAGCTGGCCATTTCAGTACCCGTATCCTCCTTCTATGCAGCCATGATGTTGTAATTGATGCAGTATGTGGTCTGCCATTGTCATGTTGGAAAATGCAAGGTCTTCCCAGAAAGGTCCTCTTTAGTCCAGATGACATGGCGTCCCAGTTTTCCAAAAATAACTTTTTTGGTTTCCAAATTTTTAATCGTCTGACCACAAAAGTTTTCCACTTTGCCACAGTCCATTTTAAATGAGCCTTGGCCCAATTTGTACAGTGTCTCAACTCTTTTGGAATTGGATTTGTATTTGTTTTCTTTTTTTTTTTTTCTTATTGTGTTTTGACGTGGGGTTATTTTGTATGGTTCTTCTTTTTTGTTGTAATATTGTTGCCTGGTTTTAGTCAGTCAGCAAATTGTTTGTTGTGGTGGCCAGATGCAGCGCCTTGATCGGATGGGCAGAACTGACCTGGCAAACTTTTATTTGTTAAAATTGATGTGTAATGTGTTTGGTTAAGGTGTGTTGTTTTTTTTAAGACCATTAAGTGTTTGTTTGGTTTAATTTTTTTTTCTTTGTTTTTTTCTTCAGAATGTGGCGTGCTGTGGTGTGAGTGTGCACGTATGATTGCGGTCTCCATCCTGCTTAGAGGTGCCAGCCCCAATTCTGAAGTGGTAATGTTTATGTGTTGCTAGTGTGACCCTTTATTTTGTTTTGTTTGGTATGTTAAAGTTTGATATTTTTATTGTTTAAAATAAAGTGTTAATTTCTTTTACTCAACCCACGTTTAATACCTGACTCAGCCGTAATGAACGTGTGAGCCTTGCTCTAATGTGAAGGGCTTTCCCCAGAAATAGGCCCCTGGGTGGCGTAGTCGGTAATTGGGTAGCAGTCCCTTTATTCTTGCGGTCTGTTTATCCGTATTACAGTGTGTGTGTGTGTGTGTGTGTGTGTGTGTGTGTGTGTGTGTGCAAGGGTTAAGAAGTGATAAAACCTTCTAACAGACCTCCAGTTAGGAATGCTACATACTGTATACACTTTACAGTATCTTACTGTACATATTACAGTATAATACTGTTCAAATTACAAAAATCGGTTACAGTGTAATCACTACATTAATTATGGCCTCGTTCACACTGTCAGTTTTTTAGGGATTGACAACCGCATTTCCTTACAGTCTTGAAATGTCCCGTTCAAACAGCAGCTTACATTAGCGTCTCGAATAATGTCTGTATGAACGTGCAACGAGAGTCAAGCCTGTATATTCGCTTGCATTCTTTTCTGCGTCTCGCGCATGACACTGCATTTGAGTCACGCACTGTGAAGCACAGAACACAAAACTGTCAGAAACCACTCCAGTGAAGGACAGTGACTGGATCTAAAACCTTCAGATGACACACAGCTCATTTCTCCGTCGCTGTACCCAAAGTGAAACGACACATGAGCGGCTCTCTCGCACTGTACTACAACTAGTCGTCCAGTTCATATAGCGCGTGTTTTCCGAGAATGCGGTTGTGAGTCCTGAAAATAACTGTATTGTGTGAATGTAACAATGTTAAGGACCCAAATACAGGACAGACAACAGTATTCTGCTGCTGTGTGAACATGGCTGTACACGCAGCAGTGATGATTTGGGTCTGTCATAATCTTCTATAAGCAAAGTGATCACACAAACAATTACAGCCCTTTCAGAACCTTATTGTATCGATGTTCGTTTCCTATGAAATACCTTAAGTACAACATTAACAGCATGGTAAATAAAAAAGTATATATGTATATGTATATATATATATATATACAGCGTGTGTGTGTTCATATACTGTATATAATGTGTGTGCGTGAGAGAGAGTAAAATAGGAAATATTACGCCTGTAATTTCAAAGTGAAGGCTTATCATAAACCCTAAAGCACTCTCTCTTTTTCCCCCTTCTTGAACAACCAGCCTATCATCGTTCTCAAACGACTGTGTCATACGTAGCAAAGGGGTCAGCCCCGCCTCCTCACTAAGATGAAAGCTTTTGTCTTTTCCTCGCTTAGAGTTACTCTCAGATTGGTCCCAAATTTATTTTAAGCTAAGACTCCTACGTATAAATTTTTAAGCTAAATTAGGAGCTCTCTGAGAGCATTCTTAGAAACTTTAAGAATACGGGCCCAGGTCTTTTTTAGCAGGGATACTTCATATCGATTGGAATCTGAATTGAATTTCTGTATCCTAATGAATGCAAATTAGCTTAAGAACGCGTTTGCTTGTGTAGTGGGATGGTCAGTGGGTGCATTGGTTCTTTAAATATGCCAAGAATGCATGAGTTGTCCAATCATATACTTTTATGGGTATATAAAAGGGGACTTTTAAGACACTGTTGTATGTTGGAGCACCGATTGTGCGTCACTGCCCGAGGCACGCCCATTCCAGTTTTGGCTCTCACCGTCTCACAGGTATGTGTCTGCTAACTAGTGAGCATCAAGAGGTGTGCTTGAAGTAATTTGTTTTATTCGGATTATAGTTCTCCGACGGGCAACCGTCATAGTGGATAGTTGGCGGCTGCCTTTCTCATCCAATATGTTCCGGCTGTAATCCCGTGCCTTTTTCGCCGTGTTGATGTCCGTTTGCGTGTGCGACCGAACTCGTGACTATAGCGACAACATGAAGGTATGTGCAACTACGCTATTGAGGTATAGTATTTTAGTTGGTAAATAATTTTACGGTTAATTCTTTTCAGGAGGAATAGTTCGATTAGGATCCATTGCATTCAGTGCAGCTTACGGGGCAACATTCTTTGATGCTGCTGCTTTGTTGACTTTAGTCCCTGTGACTTGAAACTGCTCTTTGGCGTGTGTTTGCGCTGTGTATGTCCTCTGTTAGACCAGTTTTCTATGTAATTTTGGTTACTTTATTTGTATGTTTATATGAAATTGTAATGAACATCTACCTCGATTTGATGAGACATTTAACCTCATAGCAGGTGTTTTGATTTTCTTTCGTATTTAAGTGTAGTTGTGTAATTGTTAGCATTATTTCTTTGTTTTTTGAGATTATTTGGTCTTTTATTGCAGGAACCGAGGCCTCCAGGCAGGCCCTCGTGTGCGGTGGTGGGACTGTCACGGAGTGCAGTGTGTTTTATTCTTAATCTTATAGTGTGTGTACGTACGTATGGTGTAGTGAGACCTATACACCGGGTGGAGCCTTGCACTCAGTAAATTAGCTTACCTGCCATAGGTAAGCCTCGGTTTTTGTTAGTTACGTGTGTATTCTATGTTTGTAAATTTAATCCGGTCTACAGTTTAATGATTTTTAAGGTTAGTATTTTATTGTTGTTGAAATAAAGCTTTT
>NW_015505927.1:582694-586347 GCF_001515645.1 Sinocyclocheilus grahami
TCTGCCCATCTTGACTTCTGAGAGACACTGCCACTCTGAGAGGCTCTTTTTATACCCAATCATGTTGCCAATTGACCTAATAAGTTGCAAATTGGTCCTCCAGCTGTTCCTTATATGTACATTTAACTTTTCTGGCCTCTTATTGCTACCTGTCCCAACTTTTTTGGAATGTGTAGCTCTCATGAAGTCCAAAATGAGCCAATATTTGGCATGACATTTCAAAATGTCTCGCTTTCAACATTTGATATGTTATCTATATCCTATTGTGAATAAAATATAAGTTTATGAGATTTGTAAATTATTCCATTCCTTTTTTACTCACAATTTGTACAGTGTCTCAACTCTTTTGGAATTGGATTTGTATTTGTTTTCTTTTTTTTTTTTTCTTATTGTGTTTTGACGTGGGGTTATTTTGTATGGTTCTTCTTTTTTGTTGTAATATTGTTGCCTGGTTTTAGTCAGTCAGCAAATTGTTTGTTGTGGTGGCCAGATGCAGCGCCTTGATCGGATGGGCAGAACTGACCTGGCAAACTTTTATTTGTTAAAATTGATGTGTAATGTGTTTGGTTAAGGTGTGTTGTTTTTTTTAAGACCATTAAGTGTTTGTTTGGTTTAATTTTTTTTTCTTTGTTTTTTTCTTCAGAATGTGGCGTGCTGTGGTGTGAGTGTGCACGTATGATTGCGGTCTCCATCCTGCTTAGAGGTGCCAGCCCCAATTCTGAAGTGGTAATGTTTATGTGTTGCTAGTGTGACCCTTTATTTTGTTTTGTTTGGTATGTTAAAGTTTGATATTTTTATTGTTTAAAATAAAGTGTTAATTTCTTTTACTCAACCCACGTTTAATACCTGACTCAGCCGTAATGAACGTGTGAGCCTTGCTCTAATGTGAAGGGCTTTCCCCAGAAATAGGCCCCTGGGTGGCGTAGTCGGTAATTGGGTAGCAGTCCCTTTATTCTTGCGGTCTGTTTATCCGTATTACAGTGGGTGTGTGTGTGTGTGTGTGTGTGTGTGTGTGTGTGTGCAAGGGTTAAGAAGTGATAAAACCTTCTAACAGACCTCCAGTTAGGAATGCTACATACTGTATACACTTTACAGTATCTTACTGTACATATTACAGTATAATACTGTTCAAATTACAAAAATCGGTTACAGTGTAATCACTACATTAATTATGGCCTCGTTCACACTGTCAGTTTTTTAGGGATTGACAACCGCATTTCCTTACAGTCTTGAAATGTCCCGTTCAAACAGCAGCTTACATTAGCGTCTCGAATAATGTCTGTATGAACGTGCAACGAGAGTCAAGCCTGTATATTCGCTTGCATTCTTTTCTGCGTCTCGCGCATGACACTGCATTTGAGTCACGCACTGTGAAGCACAGAACACAAAACTGTCAGAAACCACTCCAGTGAAGGACAGTGACTGGATCTAAAACCTTCAGATGACACACAGCTCATTTCTCCGTCGCTGTACCCAAAGTGAAACGACACATGAGCGGCTCTCTCGCACTGTACTACAACTAGTCGTCCAGTTCATATAGCGCGTGTTTTCCGAGAATGCGGTTGTGAGTCCTGAAAATAACTGTATTGTGTGAATGTAACAATGTTAAGGACCCAAATACAGGACAGACAACAGTATTCTGCTGCTGTGTGAACATGGCTGTACACGCAGCAGTGATGATTTGGGTCTGTCATAATCTTCTATAAGCAAAGTGATCACACAAACAATTACAGCCCTTTCAGAACCTTATTGTATCGATGTTCGTTTCCTATGAAATACCTTAAGTACAACATTAACAGCATGGTAAATAAAAAAGTATATATGTATATGTATATATATATATATATACAGCGTGTGTGTGTTCATATACTGTATATAATGTGTGTGCGTGAGAGAGAGTAAAATAGGAAATATTACGCCTGTAATTTCAAAGTGAAGGCTTATCATAAACCCTAAAGCACTCTCTCTTTTTCCCCCTTCTTGAACAACCAGCCTATCATCGTTCTCAAACGACTGTGTCATACGTAGCAAAGGGGTCAGCCCCGCCTCCTCACTAAGATGAAAGCTTTTGTCTTTTCCTCGCTTAGAGTTACTCTCAGATTGGTCCCAAATTTATTTTAAGCTAAGACTCCTACGTATAAATTTTTAAGCTAAATTAGGAGCTCTCTGAGAGCATTCTTAGAAACTTTAAGAATACGGGCCCAGGTCTTTTTTAGCAGGGATACTTCATATCGATTGGAATCTGAATTGAATTTCTGTATCCTAATGAATGCAAATTAGCTTAAGAACGCGTTTGCTTGTGTAGTGGGATGGTCAGTGGGTGCATTGGTTCTTTAAATATGCCAAGAATGCATGAGTTGTCCAATCATATACTTTTATGGGTATATAAAAGGGGACTTTTAAGACACTGTTGTATGTTGGAGCACCGATTGTGCGTCACTGCCCGAGGCACGCCCATTCCAGTTTTGGCTCTCACCGTCTCACAGGTATGTGTCTGCTAACTAGTGAGCATTGATTGAAGACTCCGCTTGTAAACTCTCAAATAGCACCACATGAATTTTCAGAATTAGCTTTTTGCTTCAATCTCTCTCTTTTGACACAAATTGTGCTCCTGTGGTAAAATTGGCTATTTTTGCATGTAAACGCTATTTGAACAAGTGTCATACTGTTCGGTAGGTTGTAAACAATACGATTTGTACACGCTTGTGCATTACTGAGGGGTATTGTAATTTCTCACACAATAGCAGACTGAATTATGCTGTAGTTAGTTTGAAACCTCGGGCACTGTGATTCGCAATGAGCTTTATTACAGGGACATTCCAGGTTAAAGATCCACAGACAGTTTGCGAGGCGTACTGTTGATAACCATAGAATATATTGTTGACTCGTCTCTCAGTCTGAAAATAATAAAAAGCTTGCAGAACAAAAGAAATCTGACAGGCTAGCTGATAGAAGGATGAATCACACTTATGCATGTAAGATACCTTATTTGGTCATGTTCCTGTCCTCATTTTGTTGATTAGTCATCCCATACAACTGTGTTTCCCCAATCATCCCCTATATTTAAGTCCTAGTCTGTGCAGTCTGTCTCTGTCGGTTCTACTTGTTATGTTTATGCGTTTCCTGCTATTCCCAGTGTTGGATGTACCCTGTGTTTCTTGGATTAAAGACTGTTTAGTTTATTCCTCGTCTCCCTCGTTCCTCGCCATCACATATTGTGACCGAAGAACCAACCAACTCTGCTCGCCCTCAGCCCACCATAATTACGGTGCAAGGGTCCGCCATCCTCCAGCGTCGCCATGGCTGGAGAATCCCTCACCTCCGCCTCCTCGTTGCTCCGTCCCACCGGCTCTATTGGTCCTCCTTCCTCCCGCCAGCTCCACCTTGGTCCTCAGTCGCTCCAGCTCCGCTGCGTATCTCCGCCTTGGTCGCCAGAGCCCACGGCTCCACCCTGGCCCCCCGGATCCTCGGCATCCCCCTGACTCGTTGCCTCTCCGTCTCCACCTCGGGCTCCTCCCCCACCTGCTCCGCCGCTGTTGGTCGGCCCCCTGGAGTCGGCGCCCATTCCTCCTCCATGGCTCCTCCCTCCATCGGCTCCCCCGTGGGTCGACATTATGGCTGCGGCCTGGGGCCCGCTTGGCCCCCCCTCCCCC
>NW_015505927.1:588502-652154 GCF_001515645.1 Sinocyclocheilus grahami
CGACATTATGGCTGTGGCCTGGGTCCTGCTTGGCTCCTCCTGCTCCGGGCCCCTCCTGTCTCCTCCCTGGCTCCTCCCTCCTTCATTACCTCCATGGTCTCTGTCTGCCAGCCCCCTCCACAGTGTCCGTCCTCCTACGGAACCTCCTCCCAAGTTCCCACCCACGCCTCCCTCTGTTGTTGCTACAGTGCAAGGACACACCTTCCGGGAGGGGGCGTAATGTCAGGATCATGGACTGTCTGTGTCATGGTTTGCCCCTGTTTCTGTTCCCTTATTTGGTCATGTTCCTGTCCTCATTTTGTTAATTAGTTTGATTAGTCATCCCATACGTGTGTGTTTCCCCAATCATCCCCTGTATTTAAGTCCTAGTCTGTGCAGTCTGTCTCTGTCAGTTCTACTTATGTTCATGCGTTTCCTGCTGTTCCCAGTGTTAGATGTACCCTGTGTTTCTTGGATTAAAGACGGTTTCATTTATTCCTCGTCTCCATTGTTCCTCGCCATCACCGATTGTGACAACCTGAACATGCTAAATTATTAACGGGGAGAGGATACTTCTGATTGGCTAAAAAAAAAAGTGTAGGCCAATCCCCAGAGATTTCTACCAGGTTGCTGAGGAAATGCATGGTATATAATAAAACATAAAATCAACCAGACAGCCCCTTTAAGAGAACCAAAGCAAGTTTAGAGGGTCCACCATTGGGTGAGGTCATAAATAGGTATAAAGTGTATAATTTTGGCTCCACATTTTTTAAACACTCCTGCACTTGCCATCAGTTGCTCAAATAGACAGTCTTGACCTTAAACTCACATTATTGGTTGAACCAATTTAGCTGCATTGGGACAGTCGGGATGTTTAGAAAGCACTTACTAAATTCATTACATCACAAAAGCTTCAAGACCTTTCTTTGGTTCTTTCCACCCTTTCTGCTCTCGTTTCTTTATTCCTTGTGCCTATCTTCCTTCCCTCCCTTCTCTCTGAAGTCTTAAAGCCGAAGCCGCAGCTTGATAAATGAGCCTGTAGAAGCCACATACGTCTCCAGACAGCCTCCAATCTGCACCTTGCGACAGTGAGAGAAAGCGCTGGCTCTTCCACACGGTGAGTGATTCAAGCTGCCACAGCTCAAAAGTGATGAGAGCTTTTAAGAGTTATGACTCACATTAAATATAGACCCATAATATTCGCTAGGAGCCTCTTTGAAAGTGTAATCTTGCAGGAAAGTTGCGAATGAAGGGTTATGACGAAACTGGCAGGTGAGTACAGTGCTCCATCAAGTATCTGTGCCAGGGACGACTGATAGAGCAGTTCCCAGGCTTGCTGCCCTCCATTAAAATTCATTACACACTCACCTATAAGTGACGAGAGGAGCGCAACTCAAAGTCACTTTTATAAAACAGTGATTAACAATACGACAAGACACGCGTCTTTATCTGCAAAAACATATGCCTAGCTCCATACTTTTCACTCTCCACATCTTCCTTGCAAAATTTGTAATACGTCCATACAAAATTTTTTATAAATAAATAAATTGTGTATATATACATAAATATAAGACAGTTTTCCAAGAATATTATATATTGTTTCCAGTTTTTTTTATTAAAAGTGAAATATAAAAACAAAAGCTAATTCAAAATATTAATAAATACTAAAATGTCTACGACAGGGCTGTCCAAACTCTGTCCTGGAGCGTCGGTGTCCTGCAGAGTTTAGCTCCAACTTGCCTCAACACACCTGACTGGAAGTTGCTATGCCTAGTAAGAGCTTGATTAGCTGGTTCAGGTGTGTTTAATTAGGGTTGGAGCTAAACTCTGCAGGACACTGGCCCTCCAGGACCGAGTTTGGACAGCCCTGGTCTACAACCAATACAAAATAATACAAAAATAAACTGACATTATATCCAAATAAATAAATACATACATTTATATAAATAAATATAAAAAATTTTCATATAAATACATATTAATATTAAGCTCTTGTTCTGTCCAGGCTGGACTATTGCAATGCTCTCTTGGCAGGTCTTCCAGCCAGTTCTATCAAACATTTACAATTAATCCAGAACCCGCTAGCAATATACATTTTTAACGAGCCGAAAATAATGCGTCACACCACACCTGTTTTATCAGTTTGCACTGGCTACCAATAGCTGTTCGCATAACATTCAAGGCATTATTGTTTGCCTACAAAACCATCACTGACTCTGCACCCCTTTACCTAAATTCATTACTTCAGAATTATGTGCCCTCTAGAAGCTTGCGTTCTGCAAGTGAAAGACGCATTATTGTGCCATCCCAAAGAGGCACAAAATCACTGTCTCTGACTTTTAAATTAAATGTTCCCTCCTGGTGGAATGACCTGCCCAACTCAATCCGAGCAGCTGAGTCCTTAGCCATATTCAAGAATCGGCTAAAAACACATATCTTCCATCTTTATTTGACTCTCTAACTCTAGCACTCTCTATTCTAATTCTATTCTTTATAAAAAAAAAAATATATAAAACACTTGCCCCTTTTATCCCCTGTTCAGACTACATGATTTTAGCCCTATTTTGCCACGATTTGCTTGACATAGGGTGTCGTGGGGATTCGTAAATTACAATGGGCGTCGGGACGAAAGATTCCATCGTTTCAGCTCATGTAGTGTGTCATAGTGGACAACAACCGATTCCACATCTGCGATACTTCACGACATCACGACAGAAATATTAGCATGTTTAATTTTAATAAGTTGAATAAATCCATGACGAGTTCTGTCACATTGGTTACGTTGACCAATAGCAGCACAGAAGCTCTTTCATACACAGGTTTCAAACATGGCGAAATGAAAGAGAGATGATGGTGCTGCTAGGTGGAATTATGAGATGGAGGAAAGGTGCGTGGAGCTGTGACATCAGTCCTCCTGCCTGTATGATGTGTCATCGAGGGACTACCACGACAGAACAAAGAAAGAAAAATGCTTGCGAACTATAGCGGAAGCGCTTCAGCAATGTTTACACTCTTGTTTTCGGAAGTCAGTTGCTAGTACTGCCTTATCAATGACATCATGCGCGTTGTTAAAGACGGCACGCGATGAATGGTTGGGAAGCAACATGTAGTCTGACATGTTTCTTGTCCACGACACAACAAGATTTTAGGAGTCAAAATCATGTAATCTGACACAGTGACTATCGTGACAGACAAAAATATTGCGTAGTCTGAACCCGGCATTAGACTTTCGCCTTAACGAGTCATCATATTTTCAAATATTTTGCCTGTTACCCGTATACATCACTGGGTAACACATTTGCATAATCCCCGCCTGCCCGCGAAATAAGAACAGAGTCTGACCTGCCCACAAACACTTCCGCTAGTTAGTGTGTTTACATCATGTTACATCACACCTAGTGCAGCTTTAGGTTTCCAGGTAAAGCACGATATTACTGTTTTACTGAAGTAGTTCTGATAATTCACTGTCAACCCCCTATTTACTAAGAATGTGTCGATTAATGTAGACTGACGTTGTTCTAATTACTTAGTTTAATAATAATGTAGTGTAGTGCACAGACTTTATAATCATTGTGAAATTGCTGTTTATTTTGCTGCACCGTCAGTTATAGGGTTAATGCGGGAGAGACGAGCGAGTTAGGTTGGTGTACCTGTGATACAGCTGTTCTGTGTTCTGTTTAAAAGTTAAGACAGAGCGTCTTTTGTCTGTCGTTCTTCAAACATCACAGTAGACATATTTTGGTTTACAAACTGTATTGTTTCATCAGTTAGTCACGTTTGCACTCGGCTAACGTATCCACCATTTCTGTTCACAGTTTAGCTGCTAAACTTTAGCTGTGGGCACAATTCGCTTGCATAAGTGTTTTTGTATTTTATGTCATTATTATAAGAACGGATTGGAGCACTATATTATTGTTTTATGTAAAGGTGCTTTGTCAAGGGTAGCACTCGCTAACTTGCTCAAGGACTCCTCTCTGTGCCAATCACAACAGGCTAGGCCAGCTGACCAATCAGTGCAGAGTAGCCTTATGGAAGGGAGGGGTTTGCTCCAAATTCCTTAGAACCAATCGTTTCGAAATCATTGGCAAATTACTCTAATATTAAATGTATATTTTGAGAAAATTACGTTTTCTGACCTTAGATGCATTTAAACCTGTTGTAGGGGACTCCAACACAATATTAGGACACTTTAAAATACCATATGACCTGCTCTTAAAAAAAAAAAAAACTAACACTAATCTTTTTGCATTCTATCTATTTGTTTTCTTTTTTATTTATTATATAATTGCAATTCTGACTTTCTGACTTCTGATTAACAAAAGCAAAAAAAGGCCTCTAACACTAGCTTGCTCTATTCTTTTTCTATTCTATCTGTTTTCTTTTTATTTATTATATGATAAAAAAAACCTTGCTACGTGTACTGCATTAAGCTAACTGAGACTTGTTATAGCACTTGCATATCATTGCTCTTTTGTTGATTTTGATTGCTTCCATTGTCCTCAAGTCGCTTCGGATAAAAGCGTTTGCTAAATGTCTAAATGTAAACTTAATATTAATGTAAATTTAATATTAATATATATAAATAAATGTATGTGCACACTTTAGGAACTAAAATGTGTTTATTTATTTAATTGTATTTTATTTTATTTAAAAAAGGCAGGTTTATTTAAAAAGAAAATGCTGAAGGTTAGGAAAAATAAACTTTCCATTAAAACAAGTCTTACTGTTTTTGTAGAATTTAAAAAGGGAAAGTAAAATGAAACATGTTGTGTTCACAAAGCGACCCCAGAGACCCAAAACAAACAAAAGCGCTGGCCAGAGGCTGACAGAAACTATAAGCAAGTTTGTGAAAGCAGCATGAATCTGTCAATGTACATTTGCAAGCTTTAATTTCTCACCCACACTGTCAAACCGCTGATGCGGCACGATGCTATTCATTTACATAAAGCAAACAGTAAAAACAAGTATCCTTGCAAGCCTTAATTTGTACAGCGCTCTAACGTTTGCTCTTACTACACTACACGATGAGCACCTGGGTAAAAACATCATGTCCACTTTCTTGCTTGCCACTTTATCTAGAAAGCATCTGCCAAGAACATCAATGTAATGTAAATGCAACGTCAAACCCACAGTTCACATCAATCCACTTAGCAACACTTCTAGTAGCTTTGAGGGAGAGGCCGGTGAATTAACATGCAGTGTGAATCAGGTGGAAATTCACTTTCAATGCGTGACCACTTTTATGTTAGCACCAAAACCAGATTTTTCTCACATTCCATGACAATGATATTTTAAATATGCACTCTGTCAATCAGGAACCATTAGCATTCATTAAAGAGAGCAGGACAGACCACAACACAGCCTGAATTCAATTTTCTGTGCAGTGAGTGGACTATTATTTCTAACTCTGGTCATCTGCCGCATGCTACCATATACATATGCTTGTATACTGCATCATCACTCAACCTGCCTGATGCAGGACGGTGATAAAGAAGGCACTCGTGACTCTAGTGCTGAAAGGAACAGATAACATTGTAGGATACGGACATAAATTTATGCCCTAATCTGCCTCCACTTGTTTTTTTTCTTTTTTTTCTCAGCGGTGGATGACTTTTCATGCCAGCGTTTAAGAGTTGCCCATCAATCCTGGTCGCTCCTCCTCTTGTTTTATACAGAATAACAACTTATTTGAGGCGGTCTTATAATGGACTCACTGTTCTGTGATGTCAGCTGGAGAATAAAGCTGTCTCTGTGATTTGCTGTCTTTCTGTCAGGAGAGAGAGAAAGGCTGATGAAAGTAGGTTGAAGTATATACTGTGCGAACAAAAGTAGAGACTTACAGTAAGCTACACTTAATATATGAATATCATTGCATTATATATATCGGTAACACTTTAGAATATGGAACATATTCACTATTCTAAGAGAATGAATTGTTAGTAAGGTAGTTGTTACGTTTAGGTACGGGGTGGATTAAGGGATCTAAAATATGGTCATGCAGAGAAAGACATTGTAACGGGGTAAAGAATCACACGACAAGGAAATCTTAATAAATGCCCCAGATGGTTGATTTATTAGGGAGGTGGGTGGTAGGGAGAAAGGTCCAGGTAGGTGCTCCGGTGCCGTGAGTGCTCTCTTCCGTCTTCCCAGTGCAGAGGGTCCGTGCAATGCTCCTGTGGGGCTGGTCGGTCACACGCTGCTGTCTGTGGGAGAAATGAGAGGGCGAGTTAGTGCTCAGTCTCATGGAGAAGTCTCCCAGATGGCAGGGCTTGCGTGGCTTATGTGTCCGCCGCCTGATGAGCTGCAGCCGTGACCGATCAGCCTGTGATGAGGACGGCCAGGTGCTCCTCGCTCGTTTCCAGGGCGATGCTGATGCAGCTTCGGGACGCTCGTCACAATCCCCCCCTAAGCATCGTCCTGGTCCTGTTGATGATATGAGACAATAGGGGAGAGATAGGGGGTGGGTGGGGAGTGACCCCTGACAGACCTGCGAAAGCTGCCCAGATCTGAGAGAGGCCGTCCGAGTTGGCGTTCGCGGCTCCAGCACGATGACGCACCATGAAGTGGAAGTCTTGGAGCGCTAGGAACCATCGGGTCACCCTGGCATTGGTATCCTTGGCGCGGGCCATCCACTGAAGGGGTGCGTGGTCCATGACCAGGGTGAACTTCCGGCCAAGGAGGTAATAGCGCAGCTCCAGGACTACCCACTTGACGGCCAGGGCCTCCTTCTCCACTGCGGCGTAGTTTCTCTCGGCCGGGGTCAGCTTCCTGCTAATATAAATGACCGGATGCTCCTCACCTTCCTGGATCTGTGACAGGACGGCTCCCAGTCCTGTTTCGGAGGCATCCGTCTGCAGCAGGAAGGGGTAGCTAAAGTCCAGGGCTCGGAGGAATGGCTCCGAGATGGGGGCCCCCTTCACCCTCTGGAAGGCCTCTTCTGCTGCTGGTGTCCACCGTTTTGTCTCCGGCTGCCCCTTCCTGGTCAAGTCTGTCAGGGAGGCAGCTAAAGAGGAGAAGTTGGGGATGAAGCAGCGATAGTACCCCGCCAACCCTAAAAAGGCTCATAGCTGCATCTTGATCTCGAGTCTCGGAGCAGAGCGTACTGCCTCCACCTTCTTCTCCTGCGGCCGAATGAGACCCTGTCCCACCTGGAACCCCAGGTACTTCGCCTCGGAGAGGGCAATGTGGCCGAGAGCACCCTCCGTAACTGGTCCAGGTGGTCTTTCCATGCCTCAGAGTGGATCACGACGTCGTCCAGATAGGCTGCGGCATAGGACTGATGGGGCCGCAACAAGCTGTCCATCATCCGCTGGAACGTGGAGGGTGCCCCGTGGAGGCCAAAGGGAAGGGTCCGGTACTGCCAGTGGCCACTAGGGGTAGTCTTGGGTTTAGCATTCTCAGAGAGGAGTACCTGCCAGTAGCCTTTGGTGAGGTCCAACGTGGAGAAATACCGGGCCCTTCCCAGCCGGTCCAACAGCTCATCCACCCGAGGCATGGGGTAACCGTCGAACTCGGAAACCTCATTGAGGTGGAGGAAGTCATTGCAGAAACGGAGGGTGCTGTCCGGTTTCGGGACCATCACGATTGGGCTGGCCCATGGGCTGCGTGATGGTTCTATCACCCCCAACTTCAGCATCTGTTGTATTTCCTCCTCAATAGCTCGCCGACGAGCCTCAGTGACGCGGTAGGGCCGTTGCCTGACGACGACTCCTGGTGGCGTCCGGATGTCGTGCTGCAGGACGCTGGTCTGCCCGGGAAGAGCGGAGAACACATCCAAGAACTAACCGACCAGGTGCCGCAGCTCCCTGTTCTGAGCAGTCGAGAGGTGGGGGTTGACGTCAACAACCACGGGATCAGAGATGGCGAGGGCCGCAAGCTGGTCTCTAGTCCCAACCCACTTCTTCAGAAGCTTGATGTGGTAGAGCTGCTCGGCTCTCCTCCTTCCTGGCTGACGCACATGGTACGTCACTGGCCCAATCTTCTCCAGCACCGTATACGGACCCTGCCAGGTGGCCAGGAATTTGCACGCCGCATTGGGGACTAGGACCATGACTCAGTCTCCGGGCTGGAACTCCCGTGGTTGGGCTGCCCGGTTATAGTGGCGCTGTTGGGCCTGCTGCGCCTTCGTCAGGTGCTCCCGGACTAATGGCATGACCCGGTCGATCCTTTCCCTCATTTGTTTTACGTGCTCGATTACAGAGCTATGGGCTGCTGGCTGTTGCTCCCAGGCTTCCTTCGCCACATCCAGGAGGCTGCAGGGTTGCCGGCCAAAGAGGAGCTCGAAGGGGGTGAAGCCAGTTGAGACCTGCGGAACTTCGCGGATCCCGAAAAGGACATAGGGGAGCATCAGGTCCCAGTCGCGTTAATCCTCCGCGACCACCCGTCTCAACATCTGCTTGAGCATTTGATTGAAGCGTTCGACCAGTCCGTCGGTCTGGGGATGGTAGACAGTGGTCCTCAACTGCTTCACCCGCAGCAGCCGGCAGAGGTCAGCCATTAGCTGGGACATGAAGGGGGTACCCTGATCGGTCAGGATCTCCGCTGGGATGCCAACTCGAGGATCTCTGCTGGGATGCCGACTCGGCTGGAGAGCAGGAAGAGTTCCTTGGCAATGGCTTTGGCGGGAAAACCGGGTGGCATAGTCGACAATCACCAGGATGTGTTCATGTCCCCGGGCAGACTTAGGCAACGGCCCCACAAGGTCCAAAACCAAGGGCACCTCGATGATGGGCAGCGGTATCAGCGGACTGGGGGGAGGCGTCCTGGGTGACGTCACCTGGCAGGTTGGGCAGGCTTGGCAGAACCGCTTCACTTCGGCCTCCAAGCCCAGCCAGTGGAAGCGGTCGCGGATCCGTTTGATGGTGTTCCCGGCTCCGAGATGCCCTGCCAAGGGATGCGAGTGGGCCAGCTCAAACACGGTCTCCGTCTTTGTGCGTGGCACCACCAGCAATAATTTTTCCTCCCCCCTTCGCTGCGCGACACAGTAGAGCAGGCCATTTTGCACGACGAAATGCGGGAGAGGGTGGGGACCAGGCTGAACCTCCTTGTCTTCAATGACCCGGACCTGGGTCCAGCCATGCTTCAGCCTGTCCTCCTCCCGTTGTTCCTTCCCAAATGAGCCCCCTCCCGTCACCTGTTGGAACACATCATAGAAGAGATTAGGATTTTGAGAGGGGGACTCACCTTCTCTCCCGCTATCCGAGGCCAGAAGCACGGGCCGCTGACGAGCGGCTGAAATGGCCACCCTGCGAACGGGAACTTGTCGTGTCTCCCCGTGGACACAGGTTATGGGGAGGAAGGCTTTATACTCCGTTCGGGGGGTGAGAATATGCGACTGGACCAGAGTGACCGCACTGCCCGAGTCCAGGATGGCCCGGAACGGCTTTCCATTAACTTTCACTTCCACTTCTGGAGCATCCGCCAGCTCGACAGCATGGTTGGGTTCCTCATCCCAACTGCCTGTTGGTGAGATCTGGGAAGGGCTCGGAGGAGACTATCGATCACCACGCGCTCCGCCACCTGTCCAGCCGATGGAGCCCCCTCCAGCAGCCAATGCTGCGCGAGTTGCGTGAGTTCGGCGGCCGAAAATCACTTGTCGGTGAATCGTCACTAATTTGCCCGCGTTCTCCACCAGTGTAACAGGGTGAAGAATCACACGACAAGGAAATCTTAATAAATGCCCCGGAGGGTGGATTTATTAGGGAGGTGGGTGGAAGGGAGAAAGGTCCAGGTAGGTGCTCCAGTGCCGTGAGTGCTCTCTTCCATCTTCCCAGTGCAGAGGGTCCGTGCAGTGCTCCTGTGGGGCTGGTCGGTCACACGCTGCTGTCTGTGGGTGAAATGAGAGGGTGAGTTAGTGCTCCGTCTCATGGAGAAGTCTCCCAGATGGCAGGGCTTGCGTGGCTTATGTGGCCGCCGCCTGATGAGCTGCAGCTCGGTATCAGCCTCTGATGAGGACGGCCAGGTGTTCCTCACTCGTTTCCAGGGTGATGCTGATGCAGCTTCGGGACGCTCGTCACAACATTGATATGTGTTTTATAGGTACTAATAAACAGCCAATATTCTAGTAATATGCATGCTAATAAGCAACTAATTAATAGCGATAATTGGTCCTTAAAATAAAGTGTTACCAATATATCAAGTGGAATTTGAAATCAAATGATGCTGGAGTTTTTCTTCAAAGCTAACTTCACTTTTTAGAGTTATTTTTGCAATTACTTTTGCCAAACTGGTCTCAAGGTGATTTTTTATGGATGCATGAAGTCAGTTCCCCTCAAGTTCACACAGGTGCCCTAGCAGAAACCACAGGTGTTCATCACATTAAATATGGATGTGTTCCACTAATGTTTGACAACCACAAAGTGTCAACACTTTTTGTCTTGATTTTGAACAGTATATCTACTTTTTTCCTACAATTTTAAAACTCAACAAACTTCTCTTCATTAAATATTTTACGTGAAAACTGTGTTTGTGCTGTTTTATAATAAATGCATTGAACAACAAAATATTCAGCCAAGTGGCAATAAAATTCATACATTTTTAAATATGGAATTACCCAGCAAAAATTACTTTTTAATGAGTTGTTATACTTTTACCCATAAACATATTATAAAAATATTATTAAAACTAGATAGATTAACACTGAATTAGTTATTAGAAATCAGTGAAGTATAACAAAATACACTTGCAAAACAAGCTTCAATACCCATATGCAGTGCAAGTAATGTTATTTTGTTTCAATGATTTTTTAACTTTCCAACTTAAAAATTAGACGAATGAATGAATGAATGTGATTACGTATTTATTTTTTTGTTTGTACAGTAGTGTCCAAATAATGTTAAAGCCAGTTCAGAACTGTAGTTTGAGACCTGCATGTACAGGTGCATTTCAATTAATTAGAATGTCGTGGAAAAGTTCATTTCAGTAATTCAACTCAAATTGTTAAACTTGTGTATTAAATAAATTCCAAATTAAATAAATAAAACCAAAAAATGCAGATGAGCTGAACGCCACTGTCAAAGAAACCTGGGCTTCCATACCACCTCAGCAGTGCCACAAACTGATCACCTCCATGCCACGCCGAATTGAGGCAGTAATTAAAGCAAAAGGAGCCCCTACCAAGTATTGAGTACATGTACAGTAATTGAACATACTTTCCAGAAGGCCAACAATTCACTTTTTTTTATTGGTCTTATGAAGTATTCTAATTTGTTGAGATAGTGAATTGGTGGGTTTTTGTTACATGTGAGCCAATTAAAAGAGCCAAAGACTTAAACTACTTCAGTCTGTGTGCATTGAATTTATTTAATACACAAGTTTCACAATTTGAGTTGAATTACTGAAATAAACGAACTTTTCCACGACATTCTAATTTATTGAGATGCACCTGTTTCTACATATTTTTTTCCCATTTCAAGTTGTTCTCAAAACTACATTTATGAAACTATAAGTGTGAGCAATCTGCCTGTGTATATAAGAATGATAAAAATGTACACTCTTAAAAGGTATTGTTTTCTGAACTGCAGAAAATTAAAAGATTAAGCTAGTTGGTTCTTTTCACTTTCAGCGATGCATTAACCTCATCTAAGTCTCCTTCCACACATCACTTACTGAAACTGACATTAACTCCATAATAATGCAATATGAATGAATGCTGTAAGTTATGCAGTTTCCTAGAGACTTGAACCATCATACACATGTGGAGTAAAGTAATGTTTATTTATATTACATCTTTCAATTTACAAACCCGATTCCAAAAAAGTTGGGACACTGTACAAATTGTGAATAAAAACAGAATGCAATGATGTGGAAGTTTCAAATTTCAATATTTTATTCAGAATACAACATAGATGACATATCAAATGTTTAAACTGAGAAAATTTATAATTTTAAGGGAAAAATAAGTTGATTTTAAATTGCATGGCATCAACACATCTCAAAAAAGTTGGGATAAGGCCATGTTTACCACTGTGTGGCATCCCCTCTTCTTTTTAATAACAGTCTGCAAACGTCTGGGGACGGAGGAGACAAGTTGCTCAAGTTTAGGAATAGGAATGTTGTCCCATTCTTGTCTAATACAGGCTTCTAGTTGCTCAACTGTCTTAGGTCTTCTTTGGCGCATCTTCCTCTTTATGATGCGCCAAATGTTTTCTATTGGTGAAAGATCTGGACTGCAGGCTGGCCATTTCATTACCCGGATCCTTCTACACAGCCATGATTTTGTAATTGATGCAGTATGTGGTCTGGCATTGTCATGTTGGAAAATGCAAGGTCTTCCCTGAAAGAGACGACGTCTGGATGGGAGCATATGTTGTTCTAGAACTTGGACATACCTTTCAGCATTGATGGTGCTTTTCCAGATGTGTAAGCTGCCCATGCCACACACACTCATGCAACCCCATACCATCAGAGATGCAGGCTTCTGAACGGAGCACTGATAACAACTTGGGTTGTCCTCGTCCTCTTTAGTCCGGATGACATGGCATCCCAGTTTTCCAAAAAGAACTTCAAATTTTGATTCGTCTGACCACAGAACAGTTTTCCACAGTCCATTTTAAATGAGCCTTGACCCAGAGAAAACGCCTGCGCTTCTGGATCATGTTTAGATATGGCTTCTTTTTTGACATATATTTCAAAGCAGCTTTATATAAAATGCCGGTCAATGCTACAATGACTTTGGGGTCTAATGAAGAGGGAATCCAGCATTAAATCAAGAAATTTCCTTTACTCTCTTTAAGGCTAAAATTGGACACAGCCCAGCTAGTAGCAGATTGACATATTGGCCTAGCTAATTAATCAGGTAACATTTGGTATGGGGAGATACTAGTGTCCGCTTGGTCAGTTAACAGAAGACTGAGCACCTTTTAAATCATCTTTTATCAGAAAGTTCTGCAGTTTTTTAGATGAGGGTGAGCCTAGATAGAACATGAAGTCTTAAACCCACATAGGATGCGGTGACTGTGTAATGAGTGTAAGAAACTACAGCCAACTTTATCTGCACCATTGGCTTTTATATTTTGTTCAAATGTAAAATACATCAAAGAGCTTTCAAGCACTGCAGAGAGGTGTAGTATTAATCACTGTGGACATACTGTGGGGAAAGAGGGAGAGAAAGAGAGAGAGAATATTACCCGCCTTCAGTGATGAGGGACTCTTCCTGCACAGAGAAAGACGGGTGGTAATGCCTCTGATGACTGTTGTTCCTATGAGTATGCCAAATAAACTGACAAGCTATCAATTCATTTATCAAAAGGCAGTCTTAGGAGGCTATTTAACCACAAACAGATGTGACACACACTTCAGTATATTGTTTTAAAGCTAAATGGGAAGGACGGAAGGAAAGTGAAGGAAGACAGGAAACAATGAGGAGCGGAAGTACAAAAAAACAAAGAAATAAATGGATAGAAAGGAAGGATGGATGGATATAAAGGAGGAAGGACAGAAATGAAGGAAGAACAGAAAGGAAGGAATGAAATATACGGTAAGGGAGAAGGGGAAGAAAATAAAGAAGAATAAAGTAACGAAGGAAGGGTGGGAGAAAGGAAAATGGAAGAATGGAGGCGAAGGAAGGAAGGAGACACAAGTGGGAAGGGAATAAGGAAGAATGGAAGGAAGGAAGAAAGCAAATAATGAGATAAGTAAGGATGTAAAGGAGGAAGAAGGAAGAAGAGAAAGGAAATAAAGATGGAAGAAGGTAGCAAAGAAGGAAGGAAGGAAATAAGGGGGGAGGGAAGGAAAAAGAGAAAGGGAATAAAGCATGAAGAAGAGCAAGGAAGGAAGGAAGGAGGGAGGGAGGGAAGAGGACAAAAGAGGGAAGGAATTAAGGAAGAATGGAAGGAAAAGTAGAAAGCGAGAAGAAGGAAGGAAATAAAGATGGAAGAAGATAGCACAGAAGGAAGGGAGGAAAAAAGGGGGTAGGGAAGGAAAAAGAGAAGGGATAAACAAGGTACAAGAGAAAGAGGGAAGAAGCAAAGAAGAAAGGCAGGAAGGAAATAAGGAAGAATGGAAGGAAAGAAGCAAGCAAAGAAAGAAATAAGGACGGAAGGAAGAAGAGGAATTAAATAAAGTTGGAAGGAAGGAATCAAATGAGGAAGGAAATAAGGAAAGACAGAGGCAAACAAGGAAAGTAAATCAGGAAGAACAGAAGGAAATAAGAAAGCAAAGAATGAAATAAGCAATGAAGAAAATAAGAGGGAATAAAGGAAATTAAGGAAAGAAACAAAAGAGAGAAGAAAACAATGAACAATGAACAAGGAAAGAATGAAAACAACTATATTTCTATTTTGCCTAGGACCAGGTCTGGTGTAGCCTATTGCAATAAAGGTGATTTTAATTCTGTGTAGCTGTTGAATGGAAGTGCTGCACAGCGACTGGGCTCTGATCTTTAGGCCTGACCTCCTGTGAAGATGATGGATGGGTGAAGTCCAACACTGATGGCTGCATATCCATCAACTAAAGGCTCCCTTGATGAATGAATATGTCCTCTATCAACAGTGCATCTCCTCATGAGGTATTGTCCATCCGTGTGAAATTAAGTCCATGAAGAATATCGCAGCGCAAGATGGATTATCTAGCAACTTGATTTAGTCAGCAATCATGTCCGAAACCCTCATCAATTTCTCTTCAAGGAAGAGAAAAGCTGCAGCAATTCACAACTCTAGGGATAGAAAACGACCCTAAAGAGGATTGGATCAGTCTCTGTGAAAAAGATTATTAGCCGACATTGAAAGGTTTAAACGGATGAGAAGAAATTTGAGTGTACCTCAAAAAAAAAAACATATTTGGGCCTCTTTGTGAATTCACATTTATTTTTTGAAGTTTTTGAAGCTGTATTGGTTGAGCGTTTCTTGGCTTATCATGGGTTGGCAACAATGATTTGATTATAAAAGAATCAAGATTACTAGGGAACAATGAACTTCCATTACTAAACAAACACAAGGAAAGCTGAGCTCTATAAAGTAGGGCTGCACAGTTTTGAGGGGGACAAATCCCTGATATTGGAGTTTTTTTTCTGTGATATGCAACATGATAATAAAGACATGAATTTTCACCAGAATACTTAAACGTTTGTAAAGAATTAATAGTTCAATAATAATTGGGGTGATTTTGAAGGGGAGTAAATCTGCATATAAATTATTTTTTAAAATTAAAAGCTGACAAATGTTTAATTTAGTGAGTTTGTAGTGCAACCCATCCTTTTTAAGGTTGTATGATTTGGGAAAAATGTGGGTGTTCACACTTGTGTATACTCATTACAAGAACTGATTCAAACAATAAGACGACAATAAGGTGAAAAGAAAAACAAAACTTCACTTGAGTTATCAATGGCCACATTCCCACTTTAAATACATCAATAATAATAATAATAATAATAATAATAATACTACTACTACTACTAATAATAATAATAATAATAATACTTTTATTGTGATTTTCATTTAATAAAAGTATTAAACAAAATAAATAAATATTGCAATAATAATTTAAAAAAAATTATAATACATATTGTACTGTAAAAATATAAAAGTAAAATTACAAAAAAATATTTATATCTTAATTTCTTCATTTTCAACACCATCAAGTTTTTATTTGGGAAAGCTTTTATATATACGCAGCACATATATTTATTTAATTACCCTGCAGGCCATTGCAATGTGAAAACTGGACTAAGCCACAATATATCTTTCCATCCAGCTCACATTTCCAAGCTAGCATATTTGTCTAAATAAAGATTTTAGAGATCATAAACGGCTGTGGACTAAATGCTAGAATATATGGAGTCTTGGCCTGTGATGTATCTCAATCTCATTCCCTTTCTCTAAGTCCAATAATTTTCTGACCGTTTTCGCTGTCTCTATCAATAAAAGTAGCAAAATCCCCAAAATAAAATAAAACGACAGCCATAAACAGTGACAAGTGGACGAGTGCTTTGGGGTCACAGCTAGAACATGCAAAGCGAGAGTTTCTGAATGGCAGTGTCGCATTAATGCTCCAACTTTCTCCCTGTACAGGGAGCGCAACATCACCAACACATCACAGGATGCCAATTACCACCGCCAGACACTTTCAACTTTGATGATACCATGTGCTGCTCAAACAGCTTTTTTTCCCTCTCAAAAGAGTGGTTTGTTTTAATGGCTCATACAGCCACATGATTACAGCACAATCCCAGTTGCGAAAAGCCTTTAATAACCGAGGCACTATTTTACTCCGCACCTTGCCATCTCCCTCCTACTAGAATTCAGCAGACACATCCATTCCCAGATTGCCAGATTGATTGCTTTCTCTAAATGACCCACACAGGTCAGCCTGTAATGGACTGGCCTCCTACACAGAGAAGGGGTGCAATCTCTGGCCTTATCACTGTGCCAGCTCACCTCACACCTTTATGAACATCCGAATCCAATTCTGTAAGTGACGGTGCTTCCAGAGTGACATTTCACCCTCCAACTCCACACACATCTGAAGGAAAAACTGAAAAGCAATTTTAATGCATAAAGCGATTTGCACATTGTAATTCGGGCCAATCCTATTAAAGATGTCACAGTGTAGTTGGAGGGTCTGTAGACCACACTTTCAAATATTCTTCTCAGTAGACTGCAATGCCTTAACTGTTCTATTGGGGGCTATTCTTGAAGCATATCATTTAAACTCATATCTTTGAAATAAATATTTTTTTCACTTGCAACATCAGAGCCATTTTACTCCTGTTTTATATAGTATGAAGGCTTACGCAGCACTGAGCAACACAGATATGACTTATTTGTCACTTACTATTTTTTTCTTCTACAGGGATTCATTAAATACTATTTGATTAAAATATTTGAAAACACCATAAAGGTTAATTAACCAAAGTATGCACGATCATTATACAAAATAAATCATTTAGGATCTAACCGACTAATAAACCTCACGTAAGATCTGTAGTTTGAACTGTGACCAATGCTTGAAAATGCCACCAAAATAAATGCATTTAATTAATGAGAGATTTCCTACTCCAAGCTGTGACAAACTTTAAACCATCCAAGGACCCACATGAATATGCATTATGTGCAAATGTGTGCCAAGATCAAGAAGTAACCTTTAACACTGAGCTTTATATCATCATCAATAATTTAACCAACACCTATCATGTCTGCTGCAGGTTGAGAACAAACAGCTTACTTAGTATTAATGCATGCAAATTAATGCTTTGTTTATTCATCTTGGAAGGCTTCTGGGTGTATACATTTTATCACTTGATAGACTTTGTAGTTCATGCATGGATAAAAAAGACAAAAGCAATTGGAATGATTTGTTTGATTTCCTAAACTGACTAACCCGAAGTTGACCAACTCAACAAGACACCATACATAAATGCAACTTAATGGCTATCTGAATGCTATAAAATTCACTGTTTTGCCTTATCCAAGTGCATTTTGGCACACATATGTCAGCCAAGCTATGAAGCAAGAAAGAAACAAAAGGGAAAAAAGCCAACATTTATTCTGCCTGGGGTTTCTTCTTCTTTTTTTAACAATCAGGACTTTTGGGAAAGTGAAAAGAATGTCTTCTAATAATAGGCTTATAAGGTTGAAAATGTCAATTTATTCACAGAAACCAATGTTTCTATAAGTCCTCTCCCTCTGTGCTCTAATTACAGTGTTTTGATGCTATTTTCATGGCCCTTGACATGCATTTAAAAAGCTTTTATTTTTGCAGCCCAGGAAAGCATCTCTAGAGTCAAAAGAACAAAACATCCCTTCTTTGTTTCTTTCCCTGTTTTGCTGAATTGTCTAAGCTTTCACACTTTTTCTAATGAAAAGCTAAATTTCATAACATTTTTGGCTTGCTGAGAGTGTTTTTGTATTGCCTCTTTTCTGAGTTCTGCTGTGATGTCTCGAGGTACGATCCTTTTCAAAATGCACTAAATATCATGCACATAATACAGCTGCTTGCTTACAAAACGAATTACTGTATCCTCAAAGATTTAAGCAATTTGCAACAATTGTTGATCTTTCTTAATAGCTATTATTCTTAATAACCATGATTCATCACAGAATTTTGCAAAACACCATAAACATCATTCTCATTCATAAAGATGGCAGTCTTTTGGGTTTCTGCATATCAGGGTGAACAACAAAACACTGTCAGTGAAAGTCTTACATCCCAATAATGAGTTGTTGTCTTTGATCCGTTTCTGTCATCATTTACCAGTTGTTATTCCACACCTTTTTGACTCCAAATGAAATTGGCAGGAAAAAAAAAAGTGCCTCTCAAACCACAGGGGGAAAACAGCGCGGAGAGCATCATCACGTTTTTTGACACTTACATTACAGCTCTGGCAGAACATTCTTAGATTCAATGAGATCCAGATTCATTTATAAGTGAAATGCGTATTGGAATCACATCGTAACAAAGCTCATTTTGATTTTGCATGGACATAACAATATAAAAGACTAGAGGAATGGTAATTATCCCCTGCCTACCTTTATGGTTTGATTACACTCCTTTGCTTATCACATAATCAGGATGAGAAGCCTGGCCACTTAAAATTGTACTCTTACAATCATAAAGCAATAACAAGACAACATTTGAATTATAAGCTTGTCATATAGCTTCATAAAATAAGACTGTTGTCAACAGGGAAATATTTCAGCATCAGGACTAGCTAGGAATTAGACCAGTGAGAAAATGGAAGCACTATCAAAGGGAAGACAGACAAAGATTAAAAGTTAAATAAAGGCCTTGAGAGTCTCACCTGAACTATACACACTGACGGAACCTACAGTGGCCTGCTATTGATCCTTTACAGCTTTAACTATAGAGGAATGAAAGGGATGAGGCAAAAATAAAGTGATATTTGATACCATCAGACTTAAAGTAAGTGTAAATGAATCAAATACTGCAGTTACACAGCTGATTGTCTCAGTTTTTGTGCCCAATACATTATATTTTACATGTTTGCATTTGACAGACTCTATAGAGCAACATAAAATGCATTCAGTTCATGCATTCTCTGAGAATCAGACCCATGACCTTCATGGTGGTCGAACAAAGCTCAACTGTTTGAACTACAAGAATGGCCACGAGACTTAATGCAATGATTGGGGAAAAAGGGTTAAAAGGGTTATTGTTATGCATATGCAGTAACAGTAAAACATAGTGCGAGCATCGCCAATATCATGGGTTTGATTCCCAGGGAATGCAAGATCAGATAAAATGTATAACTTGAAAGCAATATAGCTCACTTTGAATAAAAGCATTTGCCAAATGCATAAATGTAAATGCTAATGGATTAGCCCATGCTGATCACTTACTGAACTGTTATGTTTTGGTCAAACTTTAAATCAACCTAAACAGTTTGCATATACTGTATATTTACAGTTTTTTTTTTTAAAGAAACTCATACTTTTATTCAGTAAGGATGCACTGAATTGATCAAAAGACAGTAAAAACACAATAAATGCTTTCAAATAATTGCTATTTTGAACTCTCTATCCATCAAGGAATCCTGGAAAAATAAAATAAAATCCATCAGGTTTCCACAAAAATAGCAGCACTGTTTTCTATTTTTAATATTAATAATTGTAAAAAATGTTTCTCGAGCACCAAAACAGCATATTGATGATTTCTAAAGGATCATGTGAGACTGACAACTGGAGTAATGGCTGCTGAAATTGCAGCTTTGCATCACAGATATAAATTTATTTTTAAAACAGAAAATAGCCGTTTTAAATTGTAAGAATAATTTTACAATATTACAGTTTTTACTGTATTTTTATCAAATAAATGCAGCCTTTATGAGCATAAAAGACAATAAAATCTTACCAGCTCCAAAGGTTTTTATATGCAGACTTCTTTAGGACATTTCCAGGTTTAATTTGGACTCTTATCTTTGAAAAACACAGAGAGAAACCATGGTAAATTACGTAAATAATAGCTAGATTTCAGTCTGTCAGGATTAATTCGAAGTCTGCAGAAGATCTGTGGTTAAACCAAATAGTGAGTTTAGAAGGTATTATTGGATCCAAGTATCCCACCATGCCTGTGAATGAGCTGTATTCAAAAAACCTCCCTGTGCATGAACCGCCATTAGGAGTGACAAATATCAGAGGCTCTGCCTTAATGAGCATGTACGCAACGGGTGCACGCTCAGTCAAACTCTTCTACCACTGTTGCTTTTAATGACTTTGAACAGATACTTGAATAAACTACACAAACAAATGATATCTGTAAACAACTCAATGCTGATTTTGACACATCGATAAGAGGAAAACACACAAGCGGTGAATACCAAACAACCTTGACACTGGTGATTGAAAATGCGGCTGTGCTCCTACAAGACAAAACTTCACTTTTTTTCCCTTCTTTGTCTTGCATCTTAACTTACTAATGTGGTCTGAGGGAACCAGCGGGAGATTGTCTGAAATAAATGATCCGTATTTTCCATCAGAGGCGTCTCCACACCGTGGACAGATGGTTGGGGACGTACATGTCTCCGGTAGTAGCGTCAGATTGTTTTTTATTTGAAAAGGCATGGCGCAAACAGATGTAAGATATCAAGATTATGTCTCTGTATTGAGATGTCTCCCAAAGAATAAAAGGATTTTTGATGTGGTTTCAAACGGACTCTTTTTACCCAAGATGGAACCACAAGTGGTTGTCAAAACACAGTTTTCTGCTGTTGAGTGAATGAAAGAAGGAATAAATAAATAGATATAAAAATAAATAAATGAATGCACAAATTGCCTATTTGAAATGCTAATGACCGAGATGAGGCTATTGAGGTTGTAGCCAATATCTCCGTGATATCAGGGTCTTGGCAAATGCGAACAGACCATTATGAACCCTGTCCAAATGCTCTCTGCATGCAGTGAGCAAATTTCTCCTTGGGAGATAATTACAGAGATTAATCTTGTGTTACCAGGCCGCTCCAAAATCAGTTTGTCATGCTTACCCAAGACTGTCTTCCAGCCAGCAACGACTTCAGCCTGAAAACTTCTCGTCCTTTGAGGCATGGTCGGGCACCTGTCCTTGGAGATGTCAAAAGAACGAATCTCAGAACTGATTTAAAGTCTCTTACTTGACTTGGAGACTGACATTTCAATCATTGGAGAGGTTTTAGAGAAAGGGTTCTGGGTCTAGTGGAATCTGACTGCAGTCCCCTCTTTTTGTTGTTGTACAGTATGGTGCCAAATGGCGCTTGAGTATAGAACTACAGAACAGTTCATCAGTACGCAATTGACTGGCTGAGAGTCAGGCTCCCCATGAAAGTAAGCAATCGGCAAAGAGTCCTACCGCTACCAGAAAGAATATTTTGAGTGCCTGCTCTGCCAAATGCTTTCTGTGAAATGTAATTTTCCCTATTGACTTGCATTGTTGTCGTGGGTGCATTTGGCTTACCGTTCGGCTCTATTGTTGGTGTGTCACGACTGAGGTGGCACTTGACATAACGAAAGGTCCTCTGGCGAGGGAGGACGTCTTGTAAATTGAAACGGTGAGCAAGCCAAACAATAATAATAAAAACAAAACTTTTCAAACTAAGCGAGAGTTTGAGCATCTCTAGATGTACCTTTCATATCTAGGTACCACTTTTTTTTTTCTTCTCTCCAGACAGAAATTGTACGTCAACGGCAAATAATTTATCACAAGAAATTGTTGGATCCATCCGGAGTGGAAATGACACACTGTATAATAGAAACAATTATGCCGTGAATGAGGCATACTTTTTGCATTGTGTCAGAGGAAGATCTTTTGTTTTGTGGAGAGGATTTGGTCTGCACGTCAATAAGCTCACAGCTAGACCTTGTTTAAGAGCCTCGATTTGTTTTCTATCAGCTCAGATATATTCAAAGGCCAGTTAGAGAAATCAGACAGACTAGGCTCATTGGTATTGAAAATTGAGAAAACTCACAGACCTTGTTTCTTTCAGACTTTGACACTGCATTTTGCATTATTTGAAATATGGGACAAAGATGAAAAGGTGTTTTCAAGCAAAAAAAAATAAATAAAGTTTAATAAAAGTTTTATATATATATATATATGTCTTTTTTTCAGAGCAAAAAATAATGACTAATGACTAATAATTTATTTATTTATCTTTACCATGATTTACAGAAGACGCCCAATACAATGTCATTCAGTGAAACAATAGTTTATACATAAAACAAAAAATTGAGCAAAACAGACATGACAAACACCACTTTTTTTCACAACTTCAGATGGAAAAGGCCAGCTTCTGCTTTCAAGGCTGTAAAAACCTGGCTAGATTGAGGCTCTCAAAGCAGACTGAATCTCAAACAGCCACTTGCATTCAAAAAAGGGAAGTAGTTCTTGAAAAAGTGTGCACAAAGTTCAGTTATACTGCAGTGCTACTTTTTTATTTAGCGCATGCAGTTACTTTTAATTCTTTTAGATTCTAGTGAACATCCTGTGCACAAAAAAGACCTGTAAATACAGCTGAAACATGTTAGAAAACTCCAAGGGCAAATTGCATGTCAAGGGCACTTTGTGAGGACAGGAGTAGCAGTTTTTCATTTAGTTATTTGTCATTTAGTTGTATAGTTATTTTGTCATTTAGCTGTCACTTTCTACTGAATGGAACTCGGATATCTAGGGTCACGGTGCCTGTCAAGGAGGATTCTGGGGAAAAAAACTCCGATCTCAATATATCTTCCACTTGGAATCAAACCATAAAGCTTTTTGTCACCACGACCATACTGTGCTAGTGACTAGTGCTAGAAACTAAATAGTAAATAACTAAGTACATTTTTATGTAAACTATACGTTTCTTTAAGCATGCGACCTGGAGTTCCTCAGGTGTAAATGATAATTCTCTGCATTATGAGTAAAGTACTGTGCTAGACTTATATTAGTATGCAAACATCAAATCTTTAACAAAGCCTTACAAAATGCCTGAGGGTTAAATAATCATCAAATCCCTCATGCTTCCTTATTAAAGGGGTCATATGATGCAATTAAAAATTTTCCTTTCTCTTTGGAGTGTTACAAGCTGTTCGTGCATAGATAAGATCCCTAAAGTTGCAAAGACTAAAGTCTCAAACCCAAAGAGATATTCTTTATAAAAGTTAAGAAATGACTAATAATTTATTTATTTATCTTTACCATGATTTACAGAAGACGCCCAATACAATGTCATTCAGTGAAACAATAGTTTATACATAAAACAAAAAAACTGGTCAATAATATTTAGAGCAAGAATCATTAGATATCATTAATTAAGACTCATATTTAAGGATCATAGTGCAGCCACCAAAAACAAATGAATTGTAATTTTTAATCCGGTCTTTGCCACTATCGTTCAAACCACTAGGTTTTTTAATCATTAAAAATTATAATACCATTTAGTATGATTACTTTTTCTGTTATATGTTTTAATAAGTATAGATCAGAATAAGCATGTTTTATTTTCACATATCTGTTATGTGGAATGATGATGCAAAATTATTTCACCCATTTTAACATTTTATTTCACAAAAGTAAAAAAAACAAGTTAAAACATTAACCAAGACACTTTACTTGCATTAAATATACTTACTACATACATAAAATCACTTTTGGAAATGTAATTTGATGCAGACACCAAAACGGGATGTCTCGTCTTTAACACATATACAGACACATAAGTGTTATTTTACAAGAGATATACTATTATAGTTTTTGTTAATATTTTGAATCAGGCTTTATTTTTACATTTTCTGTTCTCATTTTAATTTGAGTTACATTTTCAGGTATTTTGTTCTGTGTTTTTGTATTTTTATTTAAATATATTGTCATTTTTTATTAGTTTTTAGTTTGTGTGAAAAATGAGAAATGTTGCTTTGCAACTAGCTGAAATAAATAACATTTTACTTTTATTAATATTTTTATTTTATTTCAATTAACATTCAATGTTTTTTATGGTTTTAGTTTTAGCTAACTATAATAACCCTGTTATTGTTATATACTATTGTTATATACAAATTGCTCCTGAAGTAAACACATGAGCGAAGGGCCAGTTTACCATACTTACAGTACACTTCAGACAACAAATGATGCATTTCCTACTACATTTAGTCTCCAACTGACACTACATGTTTGCTTAAGCCTTTGGACTTCGAGAGTGTTGATTCTGGACCCTGTGTAAATTATTGTTTCTGCTTCTGTTTATCATGCAGATATTAAAATAAAGCACATATACTCATCTATTAGCCAGATCAGGTATCCTATGGCTGGATTCTACACAAAAGCAAAGGCTTCTTTGTTTCCAATGCTAAAACATAAAACGAATCATTCACAGCATATCAGGTCAATTGTAAAATTAAAAAGCTGACTTGATCTTGACTTGATCTGGCAATCTCCCCTCATTCTGTGTTTTTCCTGTTGTTAAAAATTGAAAATCCAAAGGCATATAGAATACAGTGCCATACAGACTTCTGTGACAAAGAGAAATGGAACTCAGAAGGCATAATTCAACACACACCATGTTGGATAACATCAGCAAAGGAAGATTGTCCCTCACGCTGCCGTTACCGCAGATCCAGCCCGATGGCTCTTGCACTTTATGACCCTGTTTTCAGTAGGTCGGCATAATAGACAGCGTACAATGCCAAGTGTGTACAATATACAGCTTTCCATGGGCACAGTAAAGGTCAATAGTTCTCCGTACTCTAAGGTAGAAACCTTTCTCCATCAGCAAGATCGCTTATTCATACAGCCTCCACATTAATTGTTTGTTCACAAAAAAATGATTGTGATGAAATAAAAGATCCCCCATTCAGTTGCAGTATTGAGCAAAACAGACATGACAAACACCACTTTTTTTCACAACTTCAGATGGAAAAGGCCAGCTTCTGCTTTCAAGGCTGTAAAAACCTGGCTAGATTGAGGCTCTCAAAGCAGACTGAATCTCAAACAGCCACTTGCATTCAAAAAAGGGAAGTAGTTCTTGAAAAAGTGTGCACAAAGTTCAGTTATACTGCAGTGCTACTTTTTTATTTAGCGCATGCAGTTACTTTTAATTCTTTTAGATTCTAGTGAACATCCTGTGCACAAAAAAGACCTGTAAATACAGCTGAAACATGTTAGAAAACTCCAAGGGCAAATTGCATGTCAAGGGCACTTTGTGAGGACAGGAGTAGCAGTTTTTCATTTAGTTATTTGTCATTTAGTTGTATAGTTATTTTGTCATTTAGCTGTCACTTTCTACTGAATGGAACTCGGATATCTAGGGTCACGGTGCCTGTCAAGGAGGATTCTGGGGAAAAAAACTCCGATCTCAATATATCTTCCACTTGGAATCAAACCATAAAGCTTTTTGTCACCACGACCATACTGTGCTAGTGACTAGTGCTAGAAACTAAATAGTAAATAACTAAGTACATTTTTATGTAAACTATACGTTTCTTTAAGCATGCGACCTGGAGTTCCTCAGGTGTAAATGATAATTCTCTGCATTATGAGTAAAGTACTGTGCTAGACTTATATTAGTATGCAAACATCAAATCTTTAACAAAGCCTTACAAAATGCCTGAGGGTTAAATAATCATCAAATCCCTCATGCTTCCTTATTAAAGGGGTCATATGATGCAATTAAAAATTTTCCTTTCTCTTTGGAGTGTTACAAGCTGTTCGTGCATAGATAAGATCCCTAAAGTTGCAAAGACTAAAGTCTCAAACCCAAAGAGATATTCTTTATAAAAGTTAAGACTCGTCCACGCCACATGTCTACGTCACTGTGTGGGAAGATTTGCATAACACCGCCCAAATGTTCACGCAAAGAAAGAAGGTGTAACTTTTATTCTCGCTGTAGTATTGTTGTTGTTGCCGCCGCCATGTCGTGGAGACGCTGTGTGTTTCGTTGTGAAAGCGAATTACTTTGATTACTTTGTTTGGCCTTCCAAAAGAGGACGATATCCGCTTTGTCATGCCTACAGCTGATCTGTGCTGGTCGGCTTTCATCGTGGACGAAGCAGAGTCCAGCCCGGGGTCATCACATGTGTTTGCCGCAAGCCCGCCGGCCGTTCCTCACTCTAGCCCGCCATGTGTGACACTGTGTGTTTCGTTGTGAAAGCGAAACTACTTAGTTTGGCCTTCCAAAAGAGGACACAACTAGAAATCAGTGGTTACATTGTATTTACAACACTGTTCCTGAACAGTTCAACCCAAATATTCAGATGTGTGCAGTGTATTTTATGGAGGACTTTTTCCTGAACCTGCAGAGTAGCCTACAATGTGTCTGTGCACAAAGGCTGTTTCTAAAAATGGGGGCAGTTTCAACGTTGAAAGGACAGTCTGGCGCTTCTGACTCACAGCCTGTAAGTACGTTTTTTATATTTAAATAATTTGCCACTGACGATTCAAACGCGAGTTTTGAGCAGTGTAGAGCAGAGCTTGTTGTTTGTCATTTCTCAGATCACAAATGGTTTTATGTTTACGCGGCGCGATACGCAACGCAACGGGTAAAAAGACAGTAAGTCATTATAATCAGTAATTATGTCCCCACTGGATGCAACAAATGCCTAGTTTATAATGGGTTTTATTGTTTTTGTCTTGTCACGCTGTGACACTGCATCACAGTATGGTAAGGGGCGTAACATTTCCGTCACATGCTTGAGGGGTTCAGCCAATCACAACGCACTAGTGTTAATTTCGTTAACGAAGACTATGACGAAAATTTTTCGTTGACTAGCTTTTTTCCCATAACTAAGACGAGACGACAATAAGGTCAATAAACGATTACTAAGACTATATCGACATGCAATTTCGTTGACGAAATAAGACGAGACTAAAATGTATTCAAAAAGATAAAAACTTTACCAAAAACCTTTTTTATTTTCGTCAAAAAAAGGAGACAAAATGTTATTGATGTGTGCAGTGTATTTTATGGAGGACTTTTTCCTGAACCTGCAGAGTAGCCTACAATGTGTCTGTGCACAAAGGCTGTTTCTAAAAATGGGGGCAGTTTCAACGTTGAAAGGACAGTCTGGCGCTTCTGACTCACAGCCTGTAAGTACGTTTTTTATATTTAAATAATTTGCCACTGACGATTCAAACGCGAGTTTTGAGCAGTGTAGAGCAGAGCTTGTTGTTTGTCATTTCTCAGATCACAAATGGTTTTATGTTTACGCGGCGCGATACGCAACGCAACGGGTAAAAAGACAGTAAGTCATTATAATCAGTAATTATGTCCCCACTGGATGCAACAAATGCCTAGTTTATAATGGGTTTTATTGTTTTTGTCTTGTCACGCTGTGACACTGCATCACAGTATGGTAAGGGGCGTAACATTTCCGTCACATGCTTGAGGGGTTCAGCCAATCACAACGCACTAGTGTTAATTTCGTTAACGAAGACTATGACGAAAATTTTTCGTTGACTAGCTTTTTTCCCATAACTAAGACGAGACGACAATAAGGTCAATAAACGATTACTAAGACTATATCGACATGCAATTTCGTTGACGAAATAAGACGAGACTAAAATGTATTCAAAAAGATAAAAACTTTACCAAAAACCTTTTTTATTTTCGTCAAAAAAAGGAGACAAAATGTTATTGCAGACTGCTCTACTACACAAGCTTTCATGAGTGTGGTTGCCAGATATCAAGAGTTCGAATCCCCGAATCAGAGCTTCACTGTTAAATTCATAAATTTTCTGCCCGGTGTGTTTTGCTTATTTGAAGCAATCCGGCAACCATGCGCACACGCTCGCTCCTCATTGTGGAAGCGCCGCCGCAGATGATCTGAAAACAAACAAGCTGCAGTTTAGCAATCTAAATGAAAGCGTCATTCAGCCGGTCAGTGTTCTGTCATGAGATCTCACTGTATTGTTTGGGATTGTGATCGCTAAATAAATGCACTTACTCAATCGCTGTTGTTTTAATAGAGAAATAGATTATTGCAATTATGGAATTAGTGGAATTACTAGGAATTTCACTGTTATAATATTTTTCGTTTGTTTTAGCTGTTTTCATAATGTAGACAGAGAGATTGCATACGTCTTTGGTGTTGATTTATATAATAAAAAGCCTATAATAAATCAGTACACTAGATGAGGTAAAATACACCATGTAGGCTATGTGTCCATTCTATTGATTTGTGCTTACTGGAGAAAGTGCAATACCTGAAATTCAAAAGTAAATTTCTCAAATGACAACAATCATTACGATTACAATTTTGAGAAAAAAATAATTTATATGAGTTTAACCATTGTACAGAATGACGAAAATGTGACTAATATTTAATTGACTAAAAAAACGGACTAAAATGCTCATACATTTCATTGAATGAACAAAAACAGGACAAGTTTGTCTAAATATGATAACTAAAATGTACATTTGAGTAAGACTAAGACTAAATTAAAAATGGCTGCCAAAATGAATACTGCTGTATGGTTAATTAATAATAATCTTATTACTAAAATGTCAAGTTATCATTGACTAAAACTAGACTAAAATACTTTAGATATTCTTGGACTAAAACTAGACTAAAATGTTGACTAAATATGATAAAAACTAACAAGGGCATTTTAGCCCGGGACTAAGTCTAAGACTAAAATGATAATAGCTGACAAAATTAACACTACAACGCACTGGATAGCTGGCCAATCATCGTACACCTCGCTTTTCAGACCGATGAGCTTTGTAAAAATCGACGCGTTTCAGAAAGGCGGGTCATAGAGGAGAAACAATAATTTACGTTATGTAGAAAATGTGTATTTTTGAACCTTAAACCACAAACACATTGCATTACCCCAAATACACAAAATAATGTTCTTTTTAGCAACGTCATATGACCCCTTTAATGTACTGGGAGCAGTGTGATGATTTCTCTTGGCTCTGGCTAATACATCACAATGTGAATATTAGAGGGCTTGACAACCATGCATGCATCTCTAAATTAATGTGTCTAACCTCCAAAATGCAATTTTAAATTTTCTTCTCTCACAAATGCCATGTGTCTCCTTGATCACGTGTGCCTCTGTGCTGTTTATAAAGTCCCTTGTTTACACAGCTGGGCAGTGTGTAATTATTTTATTAATGGCTCTGGTTATTATTGATCTCTCAGTCTATCAGGAATTCATTATTTCCCAGCATCGCAACCTCTTGAGGTACAAATACCTGCCAATTAAAGGCACCGAGATATGCTCAGCATCCAAATTAAACAGACAAGCATTTCAGATGGAGTCTCTATAATGATTCAAGACTAGGGATTCTAATAAGAGTTTGGAAAAAGGATTCAATACAATCCTTAAAAATGCAGCGCTTGGTCATGCTTAAATTGAAATCGACTCATACATAATGGTATTGATAATATATGTTGTGAGGTAACTATGAAACATTTAGGTGCATTTAACATTGTGCCTAAAGTGATTGTTTTGACTTTGCAACTAAATGCAACACAAAGTCTAAATGTTTTATACAGGAAAAAAATTAATAAAATATTCAAAAATAATAACATACTTGCAATAACATCACATGCTCAATGTGATGACTATTGACTGGTGTACTGAACTTCTTTTCTGAGATGTGATACATTTTATAACAAATACGAATCTACTAAATAATAATACACAGATATTAAAAAAAAAAAAAAAAAT
Source organism: Sinocyclocheilus grahami (assembly GCF_001515645.1). Lineage (NCBI taxonomy): Eukaryota > Metazoa > Chordata > Actinopteri > Cypriniformes > Cyprinidae > Sinocyclocheilus > Sinocyclocheilus grahami. The sequence goes on from NW_015505927.1 coordinate 618,059, forward strand.
TAATTAACCCCTTAACTGTCACCGTCCCACCTGTGGGACGCTTAGCATTTTTAAAAATTTTGTTGTTGTTCTTTTTCTCTATCAAATCTTTTAGTAATCATCATAAATTATATATAATTTGAAAGCTTAGAAGCCCAAGATTCATCCTGTGAAAACCATTTTGAATCGGACATTGCGCTACCATGAAAATGGTACTTAAAAATCTTTTGGCGGTCTCCTCCCCCTTAGTGGACAGTGTCAAGTGTCATATTACAAAAAGCATTACGGTCTTTTAGAATCAAACCTTTTTATAATCTTGACAAAAAAACATATCATTGGAAAGGTCTGAGCCTCAGGATTCCATATATGGAGTTTATTAATAGAAGTAATATTGTCAGAGAAATCTAGACATTTGTGACAGAAAAATGCATAAAAAAAAATCAATGGAGTTTGGATGGCACCCGGTGGCTGTTTGTGGTATAACGCCCTAAATAAAATCTCACAGGAACCTCAATGTTTTTCATATCAACTTCAAATTTGGAACATAGCTTTAGACATAATGCTTTAATTTTTTTTTACAAATTTTAGAGTAAAACCTGTTATGTGAAATATTTATAATAAATAAAATAAAATTAATAGTGCATTTTATTTACAGTACATTTAAACTTATATAATTTTTTGATACTTACATTTTTGGAAACAAATTCCACTTTTGCAATAATCTACTGATTTTCTTCTTTAAAAAGAGACCAACCTTAGGTCTTATTCCAAAGTGTTAATAAATTACAACAATTTAAGTTTGGATAGTGCACTTTCATGCCTATTTAAAAAAAATGGGGGTTGACAGTTAAGGGGTTTAAACTTGCATGACTGACCGACTTCTGCTGAACACAATTTCAAGGAATCTATACAAATAGAAAAAAGTTTTGGATAATCTATCCCTTTAAATAATTCGACGTCGCTGTCAATGCTTAGTTAAAAATATCAATGCATCACTATCATCATCTATAAATGCAATGCATCATTATCATTCGCTCTGCTAGTGTGACTCCTGTGTCCGTTGCGTTGCGCTCTTACTCTGTGGTCGACGCTACTCTAGTCTATGGGCTCTGGTTCGGCGTCCATGCAGGTCTCCCAGGGGTTTCTGGGCATGTGTGGCATGGAGATGATGAGGAGGCTGATGCCGCTGAGGAAGAGGAGGGTGAAGGCGGCGCAGGCGCAAGCGAAGGACCACGAATAGTAGTACTCGATCCATATGGTCTCGTCACTGTCAATCATGCGTTTGACCGACTGCCTCATGATCTCCACCGAGATGACGATGCACAGACCTGTGAGGGTGAGAAAGGTCACAGACGTTAAATGGAGAATAAAGAATGGTGGTTTTGTGGTTGGTGTCTGGGGTTTCTAGACTATCGATTCACCGGCGTTGAATTACACCGTCCTGCAAGTCCTTGAGTACGTATAAACGCTCACATCTGCTTTCGACCTGCAGGACACTTGACCAGTTGCAACTGCATGAATGTAGCAAGCTGTAATCCTGATAGTGTCTTAAAATCACCCTTGTTAAAAAGAAGTGTGCTTAATTGTGTCGAATGTGCACTTGTAGTATACTTCACATCTTGGAAGTATAACTCTAAAAACTGTACTTGCAGATAATACTGATGAAATAAAAGGACACTTAAGTGAACTGAAAGAGAGACACTTTCATGACACTTTTAAAAAGTGCACTTTATAATCAATCATATTTTAATATTTTTTTGCCGTGCTTTACAGAAGAAAACATATCATTGGAAAGGTCTGAGCCTCAGGATTCCATATATGGAGTTTATTAATAGAAGTAATATTGTCAGAGAAATCTAGACATTTGTGACAGAAAAATGCATAAAAAAAAATCAATGGAGTTTGGATGGCACCCGGTGGCTGTTTGTGGTATAACGCCCTAAATAAAATCTCACAGGAACCTCAATGTTTTTCATATCAACTTCAAATTTGGAACATGACTTATTTAGACATAAGGCTTTAATGTTATACCAATTTTAGAGTAAAACCTGTTATGTAAAATATTTTTTATATATAAAATAAAATTAATATAGTGCATTTTATTTAGAGTAAATTTAAACTTCTATAACTTTTTGATATTTTAATCCACTTTTGCAATAATCTGCTGATTTTCTTATTTAAAAAGAGACCAACCTTAGGTCTGTATTCCAAATTGTTCATAAATTACAACAATTTAAGTTTGGATAGTGCACTTTCATGCCTATTTAAAAAAAATGGGGGGTGACAGTTATTTAAGATTCTGTTAAAAAATGTAAAAAGTCAGATTAGAGATGTGAATTCATTGTTTGGGTCATCAGTGTGTCATTTCCTTTTGGCTCGTTCTCTGCTGCTTCATGCCAGTGACCTTTAGTATGTCTGGGTCGAGTTTGTGGACAGTGTCTTGTCATTGGCTGCTTTCAAATAACACATGGATGATGGCATACGGCAAACCAGATGTCTTTGTTTTCAACGAGCACACAAGCACAAATGTTGCTGTGCTCAGTGGACAGCTCTGCGACTGGAGTGAAACAGATAGCTAGCAAGTCGGCTGCTTTGCTAATCACGTGTATATTTGACTGATACAGACTTAGTTCTATTGTTATCTTGTCAAATGCCTGGCCTAAAATTATGCACACAGTAGTTTTCTGTTATAGACAAAAATAATTCATGAGGAATCTCTACTGGCTGACATACAAGGTTTAGATTCACTAAAAGGGACAGTTTACCCAAAACTGATCTGTCATATTTACTCATCCTCGTGTCCCTTCCTAAATAAATAAATGCATATATAGAAGATATTAGGGTCTAAAAATATTAGGTAGAAGAAAGTAAGTCATAGAGATTTGGAATTATATGAATGTGAATAAATGATGGTAAGAAAATTAGGACAATGATCAGTTTAGAGTTATTAATGTAAGCCCAAAAATAGAACAAAAAAAAAGTTAAGCAACTAAAATCATCTTAAGTTCTTATATTATGTGAAAATAAAAACTGTTTAGCAAATGTTTGCAGAGACACTGTAAATTATCCTCTCTGTCGATAATTATACATGCACCTGCAGAACAATCCTAGCATTGTATAGCATTGTTTATCCTCTGCAATTTTTTAGCCATGGAGACATCTTTGATGACAGTCAAACAACTGCAGTAGGAATATTCTTACAGTTTGAATGAAGCATAAATTCTAAATAACAGAAATGTTATTCTAAATATAAACAAAGCCTAACAATTACAGACATATGCTTAAATTGTCCTTATTTGATTAAATATCCGCTCAGCATTTTTTATTAATTAAATTAATTAAAAAGTTTTACACAAAATATATAATGTTTCTTGAGCAACAAATTGGCATATTAGAATGACTTCTGAGGATCATGTGACACTAAAGACTGGAGTAATATTGCTGAATATTCAGATATGTCATTACAAGAATAAATTATAGTTGTAGGATATCAGACCGAATCAGACAATCTAAGATTTGGCAATAAAGCCTTATTTATATGGAAAAGAGAAGTATCTTGTGTTTTGTGCTCACAAGTTAATGTCTTAAACTGCCGATCTTGTTACTATGCTAATTAATAGTGTTTTCACTATATTTTGGATATAGATATCCATTGCAGAATTGCTGTCATACAATTCAATCGCAGGCCGTCTCAGTGATCAGCCGTAAAACAGTGATTCTGTCCTAATTCCCTTACATATTAATGGTGGAGTTCCCTTTAAAATCTTAAATGATTCCCTTTGAGCTAAATTATTGACCTGTTTCCCTTACATAGTTTAAAATACTTTCAAATAGAAATTAAAATTTTAATATTTCACAGTATTGTTATTTATTTATTTTTACTGCATTTTTGATCATATAAATGTAGTCTTATACAGACATTCAGAAACATCAAAAAATCTTACTGACTCCAACGGTTTGAAGCGTAGTGTACCTTCTTCACAAAATTGTGGATCGCTGGAGAACTTTCAAAATCCAACTAAGAGTGCCATTCTATTTTCCAAGTAGAAATGTGTTCTTTATGATCCCAATGGCACAAAGCATTACAATTCTTTATTGTTCACTAGTTCAAAGAGTACTCCTAGTATTCACACAGTGAAACTCAAATACCGTTTAATCAAAGCAGTACTGCATCTGTAAATCAAGATAAACCAATGTGTTGAAATAAACACTGTGTTTTGAATAACAGCACAGTCCAAATCACATGTATGTGAACAAAAACATCTCCTCAAGCAGGTGGTCTGGTTTAAAACAATAAAATTTTCCAGAGATAGCATTACCTCAAGGGCAGCTCAGAGTTAATCCAATAAGAGTAAACTGATATGATCTGGCTCCGCAGCACTGCAGAACACGCACAGAAAACATTAGAGGTCAGAACGCAACATGGAGGGACGGGGCTGCAATCTGGCACATGTCAATCATTATGCCAACCACAGCTGCTCTCTCCACCTCCATTTCAGAGGCTGAATTGAGATTTTCTTTTCTCACCTGATGCCCGGTGTCCCTGGTCAACAAAGATAATTTGGATAATTGCATTGAAAGTCTTACAGTCAATTAATCTTTCACGATTCACAGCGCATCTGCAAAGATCCTGATCTGATATTGCGTGTTTACTTAGGTCATATGTGAACATACGGATTACCAAAAATGTTATTTGGGTATACCAAAAATTTAATTATTTACTTTTAATCATCATTTTTCACTGCATCACTGCATTTTTTCCAGAGCCCTAAGAATTAAAAGGAACAGTTGATCCAAAAATGAAAATGTGCTGAAAATGTACTCACCCTCAGACCTTCCAGGATGTAGATAAGTTTGTTTCTTTAGATCTGGAGAAATTTAGCATTGCAGCACATGCTCACCAATGGATTCTCTGCAGTGAATGGGTGCCGTCAGAATGTGTGTCCAAACAGCTGATAAAAAAACATCACAATAATCCATGAGTAATCTACAACACTCCAGTCCATCAATTAACATATTGGGAAGCAAAAAGCTGCATGTTTGTTAAAAACAAATCCATCAAGACGTTTTAACTTTAAACCTTTGCTTCTGTCCAAAATAGCAGTCCACAATCCATAAGAATGCTTCCTCCAGTGAAAAAGTCAATTTTCTGTTGTCCTCTCACATCAAAATCCACTGACATATTTGTTTAGAACTGTTTGACTGTTTTCACTTGTAAACAGTGCATGACCTGTGCATATTTCTCTCCTGATTCGGGAGAAAGCAATATTATGGAAAGAGGACTCGTTTTTTAGCTGGAAGCAATGGCTTGAAATATGCAGCTTTTCGCTTCCAAAGATATTTACTGATGAACTGGAGTGGATTACTTGTGGATTATTGTGATGTTTTCATCAGCTGTTTAGACTCTCATTCCAATGGCATTTCTCCAAATTTGTTCTGATGAACAAACAAACTAATTTACATATTTTATATGCTACTGTGCCTTTAAGACTTCTTTATAAATGCTCTGGACTTGGTAGGCCAGGTACTTTATTTGAACATCCTACAGACATCACTGAGCTAATACTTAGGACCATGTGATATTTCAGTTTTTCTTTTTTAATAAATCTGCAAAAATGTCAACAATTCTGTGTTTTTCTGTCAATATGGGGTGCTGTGTGTACATTAATGAGGAAAAAAAAAATACTTAAATGATTTTAGCAAATGGCTGCAATATAACAAAGAGTGAAAAATGTAAGGGGGTCTGAATACTTTCCGTACCCACTGTATATGTGTATATATATATATATATATATATATATATGAGACATTGAGTTGTAAAAGTTACAGTATGTTTTATAGTACACATACTTTTTTTATTATTATTTTCAAGACAAAAGAAAAAAAGTGATTTCTCACTATAAGATTTTTTTATTATAATTTTTTTAAATATATATTTTCAATGGGAGCACACAATCAAAAGGAAGCGTGTGTCATATCCAGTCACATGCCAACCTAAAGGTACTAGCTTGAATATAATTCAGTGATTAACCAACCTTCATAAAAAGTGACAAAAATAAATAAACAAATAAACATTTCCACCAACACGGAACAACAGAAAAAAGCTGAAAATCTGAAGAATGTGAACAATCAGAAGAATGGTGAAAACGCACCTGCTGTGCCACGCTTAGAACGTTCTGGAATGAGATGAAGTCTTCTTTCTTATTTTCTTTAAAACAATAATTGTCTTCCCGGGGGCGTGTTGTCTAAATTATTTGATGTTTTAATATTTTGGCTGTAAGACGTGCTGGCTACGAATGCTTTCAGGAGCTAATGTAATTGCAGGTAACCATGACTGCACTTTGTGAGATTATGGATGGTGAACTACACAGGGAATAGACAAAGAGAGAGGTCTATATCATACAAAGGAAATTAAGTGTAATACATTTAATACACAAAGAAAACAAAGAATACACTATATGTATCTACTAGGCGTCTACTGTTAGTCATTTCATTTTCTTTTTTATCTTAGTCAGATCATGTCTTGCATTTCAAGCACAAAGCGCAGGCCACGTGTTCCTTTGTGGCATGCAGTTATTGCAATACGCCTTTTGAAAACATGTGGGTGGTCTGTAAAACCTACAAAGTCCTGCCTCACTGACTCTGATGTACAGGAACCTGGCTGCCATAGAGATTCTGACAAAATAGAAGAAAAAAGAGAGAGGAGTAATTTTATGGAATGGGTGTCCTTTTCTTTTTGGAAAAGTGAGATTTCAATTAAACTTCTATAAGATTTTACAGATCCTGCCATTAAAAAGTATTTAAGTGCTAATAAATTGTGCTGTGCCTAAAATAAAGCTAAAAATAAAAACATAAAAAATAAATAAATAGTTAGTTAGTTAGTTAGTACCCTTCCATTAACATTAAAGAGTAAAACACATTTACGAATTAATATACTTATACTATATGAAAAATTTATTATGCTTGAAAAGAAAAACAAAAATCATGGAAGTTAAAAAGCTCAAATGAAGTCACTTCCTCTTCATTAAGTAATTTAAACTTACAGTTTACTATTGTTTGTAGTATTCATATTTTTACAAAATTTTGATTTTTGTGAATGGACAAACATGGGCAACGTTTTTCATATTATTACTTTCATATTATTACTTTTTTGTGTCTCTCTCTTCAGAAATATATTTTCTGTGGCTATATATATATTTAAAAATGCATTTAATTATTTAAAACCTTTAATTAAAATACAGAATTATGATTATTAAGATTAATTCGAATTTTGGTGCATCCCTATTAGTATTAAGTTAATAGCTTAAGTTAATAAAACTATGTTTATGTGTATTTAATGCACTGCTTCTAAAGTTGTGTACATGGATGCTTCTTGAGAGGTAAATTCAAGTATCTGTTGCAACACTAAAGAAAGAAAGGTAGGCTGCAAACAAGCCTGTTCATAGTGAATATAATGAACTCTGTCAGCTGTGGACTTGAGACAGAGGTAAAGAAAAACAAAAATCCATATATATATATATATATATATATATATATATATATATATATATATATATATATATATAAAATCAAGCATAAATGTTGACATAAATAAAAAACTTGCACTGGCACGAGAACTTACAAGGAGAGCTCAGCTGCAGGCTGAGAACCAGGCAGTGATTTGGCCACCGCCGCAGACCCACCAGCTGGAGGGCATTTTGGATAAGGGTCAAAATACATGATGAAAGTTATCCTGAATCTGATGACATCTACCCTTGGCCACAGGCAACCCTCAGTGTAACCAATGGCTGAAATGGCAATAAAAGACACAAATGGGTTTAACAGCTAACGAGGACAACACACATTGCAAACAACACATACCAAACCTCACCTCACATTTACTGTAGTAGAAATGCACATTTCAGTCAAGAAACCATTTGATGGAAACACCACAGAAAAATCCAAGACTAAATGGGTAAATAAATATCTACATCTTATTCCATTTAATTATATTCTATTCCATCTATGCCACAACTTTACATACAAATTTTGTCTATTTATGTTTATTTATATGTATTTTATTCACATATCTTTATTTTGTATTACCTCTGTGTTGTTGTTGTTGTTGTCTCTGTGTACTGGAAGCTTCTGTCACCAGAACAAATTCCTTGTATGTGCAAACATAGATTCTGAAATAAATAGCTGCAGTAATGACACTGACATTGTCAATGTTGTAATGCCTGGAGTACCTAACGGAGGGATGAACAAGGTGCATTTTCTATGAGGACGCTGGGACAGCGGGCTCACTCTCTCCTCTAAAGAGCGATGACACTGTGATCGGACAGACACGGGAGAGTGAGGGGAAATTAAAGTGGCTGACCTATTTGGGCAGCCAAACTGCCGCATACCAATGGGAAACAATGACTGATGAGACCAAAAAGGAAGGAAGTGGACGTGGAGACAGAACACTCTGACTTGCTGATGCATTCAGTCCTTGAAAAAAAAAATGGAGTAAAAAAGAAAAGCAATTTTAAGCTGGTACTTCAAGGAATACTTCACCTCAAAATGAAAATCCTGTCTTTATGGAGACAGATATGGAGTCTATGGAGCAGGTTGTACGCCAATGACATCAATTGTTACTGGTTTGTGCATGTCATATTGTGAATAAACATCACTGACATGGAATATTTATGACTTGTCTTTTTGAAGATCTGCAGACAAAGTTACTGTAATATGGAAGCCTGTTTCTACCATGGAATAAAAGTAAAATAAAAAGGTAATTGCTTAATTTTTTATCTAACAATTCTGACTTTTATCTCATTTATTTTTTCTTAATTGTGATTTTTCATCTCACAATTGCAAGTTTTATCTCACAATTCTGAATTTATAGCTTGCAATTCTTAACATAAATAAAGTCAGAATTGGAAGATATAAACAGAATTGTGAGAAAAAAAAGTCAGAATGTGAAATATATAGACGCAAATATATAGACCTTTTAGATTTTTTACTCTGTAGTGGAAACAAGCTTCTATACTACATACTTCAATCACTGTAAAAAAAAAAATGCTATTCCTATTGAACTGTTCATTTCTCTGAAACTGCATACTAAAAACTTAGAACACATTAAATGCTTCAGTAAATGTGGCCCTGTGAGCATTGCACAGCTTTCCCATTTACACAAATGTATAATCCTTTACATATTAATTAGCAATCAAACCAACAGATGAATCTGATGCTTGAGTTGTTTCATTTAAAAAGCACTGTTGCAGTCTTTGGCTGGGTTTCAATGCTCTGCCAAGGCACACTAGAAAAAAAAAATGTAAATCCTCAATGGTAACAGCAAATAACCAAAGCAACAGCATAACTGCAATACATTACCTCCAAGTGTGATGTGTCCATGCACCAGAGGGATGCAGAACAACTGGTGTCCAGGTGCCATGGAAACAACTTGGAAATGAATATACTGACACTGTGAGGCTGGCACAAGACATCAGGAAACGTTCCTTCCACCTCCCCACGGCTCGGTTGTAAACATGGACACAACACATCATGCAAATTACTGGGCTCGACCACTACCCAAAAGATTGCAAATGGGCCAAGAACATCACATCTGGTACTGTGAACGTACACCAGCGCAGACCTCCTACAAAACCAATTTTAATACAGTCTACCAAGGATACTTTGTGTATTTAAGAAAAGTAAAGATTTGTACCATTTGTACTCAGCAGTGACATTATAAAAGCAAAGTACATACCGGTAGTCACTTATAATACAAAATAAATAAATAAATACATAAATAAAGAGGTTATTAAGGCTTGTAATCACTAAGAATCAAGAGGTGCACGTTGACATTTCTGGAGGTTAACATGAAAAAAAATTATTTTAAAAAATTAAATCTTTGCAGGAATTGTTCACTGGTGCATATCCTCAAAAAAGGTATCAGCATGAATTATTTTAACAACTTCCCAAATAACCTTTCCTCACTGAGTAGTAAAACATGTCTGTTTACTTTCTTTTGTGTTTGCACCAGTAAAAGGTCGCTGGTATTTAGATAGAAAGATCTCTTTATATTACTACAGTATATGCATTAAGCCAGCTGATTATTTTTTATTATTAATTTGGGTAAGGTTTAAATTTAATTTGTGCCACAAATGTTATTTATTTGCTAGCTGACAATTATTATAATTATTTATTTAAGTAATAACACTCAATTAAAAAAAATATAATAATATTATTTTTTGAAGACGTACAGGTCACACTGTACCAATTGTCACTATTAACTAACTACTAACTACAACTTTGCTTCAATAAACTCTTAATTTTCTGCTTATTAACAGTTAGTATGGTAGTTGTTAAGTTCAGGTGTGGGGTCAGATTATGGGATCTAAAATATGGTCATGCAGAATAAAGCATTAATGCGTGCTTTATAAGTACTAATAAACAGCCAATGCTAGTAATATGCATGATAATAAGCAACTAGTTAATAGTGAGAATTGAGCCCTAAACTAAAGTGTTACCGATGTACATTATGTCCTGCAGTCTCAGCATGCATGCACTCTAGTAAGACACCCTAAACATTCAAACAAAGCAATAGAATTTGAGCAAAAAAAAAAAGTAAATGATTTTTAAAACGGTTCAACAAAAACAATATTGTTAAAAGAAAACAATAAAATTCCAATTCTAAAGCTTTTAGTATGTCAAGCCCACCCACAATGAGGAGGGCAGAGGACAACCCCTCCCCAGTCCCACTGTCAGGTTTATTTTCGATGCACATACAGTTTACCTTGTGCATAATAAAATCGGCCTTATCGAGACTGTTCCATTTGCCAAGGAAGTTATTCAAATTCTGTATTAGCATACCGCTGCAAAGTGAAATTGATGGAACATGTCCAAATCTGTGCATGACATCTACCAATATATAGATCAACAGCCCAGTCAAAACAGGTTCCTTCATTAAACAGGTGATACAAAACTCCATCAGCGACTAATATTCACTGGCAGTTGGCTGAGATTGGATTTTTACATTAGTGTCAAAATTCATTCTCAACTGCCGGTGGAGGAAGTTCAATTTTAAGATTGGGCTAAAGGGTTTTGGCGGTTAGAAAAAAAAGGATAGGTACCAACTTAAATTTTTAACATATAAATAAATACATAAATATATATGAGAGAGAGAGAGAGAGAGAGAGAGAGAGAGAGAGAGAGAGAGAGAGAGATAGAGCTCACTTCAATTAATGCATATTGCAAGGTTTCACCATATATCCAAAGCATTAGTAAACATTTTTGAAAGATTAAAAAGTTGTAAGGCTACTTCAGAAAAAGAAAATCACATCTAAATTGAATACGTACATACATACATACATATCTTGCAGGGGTTTAGAATAAGAACAATTCTTCTTGTTTAACAACTTAACAAATCCAATGATTTAATGTGATGCAATTCCTGCCAACAAATGCATTGCTCTATTTGAGGCAGACTATCAATATTCCCATAGACAAGAAACATTAATATCTTCAATGTTTGTTCTAGACAGAAACAAGATTGAATGGAGAGCAAATAGAGACCTTCTCAGATTTGTGTCCTGCGAAAAGACCCCAGTAATCTCACGGATTTCTCCTCAAGAGTTAGAAAAGAGATCTCAGACGGTGCTCATATTTGCCATGGTCTGCAATGAGAGGTCTGAATCTGAACTCAAATGTTTCTCATTTAATTATTCTAGAACCAAATGATCTCAACTATACTTGCCACATGCATTTGACACCTTCATTGAAATGTTGCCTAAAGTCTCTATACTATTTTAGGAGAGTCATCTGAGACACAGTTACAATAAAATAAAATAAAATAAAATGAAATGAAATGAAATGAAATGAAATGAAATGAAATGAAATGAAATAGAAAGAAATGAAATGAAATAGAAATAGAAATGAAATGAAATGAAATGAAATGAAATGAAATGAAATGAAATGAAATAAAATAAAATAAAATAAAATAAAATAAATAAAATAAAATAAAATAAAATAAAATAAAATAAAAAATAAAATAAAATAAACATGAAGAACTTAAAAGTCTCCTGATTGTGTTCTTTGTCAACTATTAAACTAAACCTGGGGGGGGGGAAATGGTGCTAGCTATCAATGTGGGTTTGATTCCCAAGTACTGCAAATAACGATAAATGCATATCCTAAATTTCCTAAATATCCTAAGTCACTTTGGATAAAAACCATCTGCCAAATGCATAAATGGTAAATGCATGACACCCACTTGTCTTGTTAATGTGCATCTGTTTTCATTGTTTACAATATATCACGCTGATGTGTCGTATATAGCACTGAAGAACAAAGCAGAGCTAATTATTTATGTAAGCATTAGTTTGGCATATGAGCCATGCTGCAGTCTATGAATAATTTGAGTTTCACCAGCAGCTGACCCTTCATTATTGCAGTCCCCTGTAAACCTCTGCATCTTGTGTTGCTTGACAAAAGCTCACCAATCAGTTCATCGCCACAGCCATTTCAAAACGTCACTCACAAGGACAAATCTCACTTTTTGAGTAGGTACTTATCATATAAATTACCGTTTGAAATGTCACCCCGCCCACCACAATCTCATAATGATTAAAAGGAAATCTGAGGGCTATTCCCTTCCTTCAAACTGGAAGACAGATATTGTTTTAGACAATGTATAAATTAATACTATATAAAGCAGTCATGCAGTCATTATGTGCTCGCCCTCATGCGCTCTAAACATGCATGCAATACAAAAGTAGATTTGTTTTCTTAATGCAGCACTTTTCCATACAAACAGGCAGTTCATAGTGACCAAAAAAAACACACCATAAAAGCTGCCCATATGACTTGTGATCTATATCTAAACTCAACTGAAGCCATATGAAAGCTTTTTGTAACAATCAAATTGGAAGAAGTATTCACTAGTATTTCATATTTCACTGATAACATTGCCATCCTGTGAAATAATACAAATTTTAGAACAAAGAAACAACACCAAAATAAATCGTTTTTAATGTCATAAATTAATTTAGGAATAATAACTTTAAAATGAACAGTATAAATGAAGCACAAACATAGTACTGTATAAATACAGTACAAAATGTATATTAATTCTGAGATCTAAAAATTACATTGTACAGTGTCATTACATTATAAGTGTGTTTGAGGATCGACTTTACATGAACATTAAATGGTTTAAAGGTAATCTAAATGCAAATAAATAATTAAATAAATGAGCATGCCCAATTTAAAATGCAATCAGTCAATAAAGATAAAAAAGTTAACTCGAATGATACCAATATAATTTCTGCTCAACTACTGTCACCAAGCACGTTTCCCAAATACTCCCCTTGTCTGCACAGCAGATTTACCAGTGTGAAATGTACGGTGTGACATTTTTGGTGTTGCTCAGTGTTGAAACTGGAGTAAATTTTGATCCACAAATGTAAACTAGTGTATTAAAGAGAGTTGTTTTTCAGTGTTAACTCAATATGCGGTATATTTCCTACAATACTCTATGGCTCTTTTCAGTTGGGAATGGGAAATTGTTAATGCGGTAGAGCCCAGTTCAATGGTAAGTTTCAATCGTTTTTAACAGACTCTGTGATCGAAAGGTGAACATTAGTCTTTAATTATTTTGTTATTATTATAAACTTTTACAGTGTTAAAATGTACACTGTGACCAATGTACATATATCACACTTATAAAAGTTAGGCCCCTATATATACACATTTCAAGAGTGTTAAATTTGACTCAAATTGAGTTAATTGTACACTGGCTTTTTTTGCTGTGTGCTATTGGTTGATCAAAAATATAGTGCTGTTGGTTGAAACACTACTTTTGCTACACAGTGTTTACAATCAACCTAAGAATGAATGTAGAAAGTATTTTCACACACACACACACACACACACAAACAAACACATAAATAAAATAATAATAAAAAAAAACTGCACACATCAACTTAAAATGGGTACTTTCATCATTTGAAAAAAAAAAAAAAAACACTACATGGATTTCATAGCCAGGGTCAAGCACTGATTCAAAAGCAACCAAATAAATAACTAAATGAAACATTTTATATAAAAACTACAAATCGATAGTGCGAGATGACCGTCCAATTCTCCCCAGATGAAAGGTTGTGATGGGCAGAGAAACTGTGTGAAAAGCTGTTCTGTGGCCTCTTAAATTGGACAGAGAGAAGGTTTCCACCAACACCTGATCACAGCTCAGCAAGCTATTATTAAAAAGCCTCCTGCACTAACTAGATTTCCTTGCACTGGATCATAGCAGTGACAAGGCTGCTGTCAGTCAGGGAGTGGAGATGATGACCCTGTCTTGACTACATAACCTTTTGACCACGACCAGACCATAACAGTCCCAAACAAACTTGATTTTATTTAATTTTACTGAAAGTGCTGGCTTTATCCGTGCTGTATCAGTATAACAGACTAGGCAATAGCATTTACATTACATTTATGTATTTGGCAGAGGCCTTTATCCAAAGTGAAGAGATAATGTATTCAAACGAAACATCCATAGGTATCAAAGAGTTGCATGTCACTGGAAACTTCTTTGCGTCTGGTAAACAGTGTTGGGGGTAATGCATTAAAAGTAACATGTATGTCATGTAATCAGATTACTCTTTCAAGTAATTAGTAAAGTAACTTGTTACTTTTAAATTCACAACAAAATATCTGAGCTACTTTTCCAAATAAGTAACACAAGTTACTTTTTTCTCCATTCACTGACACATCTCCTGTCCTCATGTTGAGAGAAACTGGGAGTGAGGTGCAGAGGCAGAGAACTGTCCTTCAGGCTGAGGCTTCTTAATTTCACTTTTTGGTGTGAAAGGGCCTTTACAGTTGCCGAAAATGTAACTTTTGGGTTTTTTGTTATTAAAAAACAAATAGCAAGCCCAGCCCAGGTGATAAAAAGTAACGCAAAAATAACATAATGCAATACTTTCCATAAAGAGTAACTAAGCAATTTGTTACTTTTTAATGGAGTAGCGCAATACTGTAATGCATTACTTTTAAAAGTAACTTTCCCCAACCCTGCTGGTAAAGATGTGTAAGGGGCAGCTTCATAACCTTTCACCAGTCTGCAATCAGGAAAACCTTGAGACAGACAAAAGCGTAATCAGAATCATTTACTTATCCTAGCTATAGTGCAGGTCAATAGTTTCTGCAATACTATTTAATAACTACAGCTTGACCTGCTGATTGTTCAAGATTATATGGTAAGAAGGATATCATCTACACTTTTAAGCACTGACTCCATCTCTGTTGCAGACAAAATATGTAGAGATACGTCTCAGGAAAAAAACGAACAAGAACCAGCTAAACTATGAAACGACCTCCACCCTCATTTTTCTGCTGGACATAATTAGGCTCCTAATCAAATTTCACTCATACAATGGAGGACAAGCTGACTGGGCCCTCGGCCTCCAATGGAAAGAGGCTTCTCAGTATTCAATACACAATGATCAGCCAGGAGCTGAGGTGGGCTGAAAGACTTTTTTTTACAGCCTTCAGCACAATTAATTTCAGTTATACAGGTTGGAACTTCCCTGCACCGTGGCCACAAACAGAATAGAAAATTAATGATGGAATAAGACAAGATGACAACAAATACATCACAGGAATTCCTGCCTATTAAAGTTCCAATGTTTTGAAGTTTTTACACTGCTGGAGAGTACAGTAGCGATAGGACAACAATCCCTGCAGTCTTCAAAGAAAACTTTTCTCAATGAAGTCTAATTAAAGTTTTAGAGCCCTGTGCATCTCCGGCAGCAGGCAGGGGGTGCATGTGGGTTATTTGTGTTGCGTCATATCAACAATAAGGACTAGACTGTGAATGGAGAATAAAAGATGTCCTGACACTTTTTTTTTTTTTTTTTTTTTTTTTTTTTTCGGAGATTGATGGCAAGACATACACAGGTGTGGTGAAAGAAAAAGAGCAGGCCAAGCAGCAGTATCAGAAGGCCGTGTCATCTGGCCAGACTGCTGTTTTGCTTTTTGTCGATGATGCAGCCAGGAACCTCTGTGGGAGATGATTTTCCCTGAGGAATTTGATGGATGCCTCAGGCAAGGTCTCTGAGGAAGAGTGATAGTACCTACAGGCACACAGTTTCCGTTCAATAGACGCCTCTCTCCTGGCATTTTTTCCACAAGTGGGAAGATTAAGCATGTTTTCATTTCCCCCTCACTCTCCCTTAGTCCTGCATAGGTACTGAGGTCAAATTCCTCAGACGTTTAAGGATGAGTTTAACTCGATTTATTGAAAGAGCATGACATTCAGGTTCAGTTTTCTCCTCCGGCTCAGTTCAACAATTCTGTCAGCGCCTGCACTGCTGGGACAATTTACTATGGGTTTTTATTACACATTATATTGAAAAAAGCTATGTACATTTAAAAAAAGTAACGATACCAGCCTTTCTGGTAGTGCTGAGTACTGGGTCGATCCAGTACCCGCTGATAAGTGACTGCTTTCAAACAAGTGCTCTGTGAAGATCGTCCAAGGTTTCTATTTACAATGTGTTTTTAAAAAAATTTCAAGTTTCATTTTTCATGGTATGAAGTATACACTGCAAAGTTTCGGAAGTGACAACCATATTATAATGTGGGACAGAATCTAAAATTGCGATGTTGCTACTTGTCCTGTTCACCTGTAATGTTTTTCTTTGCATTAAACATATCAAATGAAAATAACGCTGCTTACATCATTAAATAATATTTGAAGGCTACTTGCTAATGTTTTACTTTTAATTTTTAATAGCATTAATAATTATCAAATTTAATTTTTACTTTCAAATAGTTAAATAAAAAATAAATTAAAATAAATAGTTACAATAATTTTTTTTTTCCTATGGTACCAAAATTGGTACAGAGAACTGTGGAATTTCACTGGTATTGGTACCAAGTTATTGAAATAAATTATTGGTACTATTGAAATGATGGTACCATAACAACACTAAGCGGTAGATGTCATTGCATCTTCATTACAAACCTTTAGATTTCTCTTTTGCCTTGCGTCGTGATTTTTTTTTTTTTAAGTCAAGTACCTTTTTTTTAAATCCAGCACAGCACTTGACCTACTAAATTACCATACTCTTTTATCTGGCCAATTAAAACCATTAAGAGTGTCTAAAGACTGCACTTACATCTTGATTTCATCCAATATCAACAACTGTAATAAACCGACAAGCCCTTGCACTTGACCTTGATGCTATTTCAGTAAAAGTTATTTCATTAAGAACTAATGCACTTAACTACCACACATCATGCAAAAAAGCCTGTCTGTTGTTTCATCTCAGCATCTTAAATTGCAGATTTAAGTCACACTGCCATGTTCAGAGTGCCAATAGTCTTTTGTGGTCTAGCATTAGACTTTGCCAAAGTGTATGAAGGCACAAATATTCTAGTGCTTAATTCAGTGTTCCCATGGCTGGCTTGAAAGTATGAGTAATGATGGCTGGACGCTATTAGCTTGTAATTGTGCAGCTTGGGCTGTAACTCACTCTCATCTTTTATGGGAAGTGTAATCAAATGGTCACTATATCGCCACAATAAATCACACACTCTCCTCATCGCTTTCTGCTCATTTTCATTTCATAACTGCAGCTGCTCTCTGCAGTCAGTGATGCATTGAAAAAGACTAGTGAAAGAAATTAAAACATAAAAAAGCAGACAAAATCACTATTCACTTGACTAATTAATTTATATCGCATCAGTTGAAATGTAATACAATTCAGCACAAATGCTAAAAAAGTTTTTCCACTTATTTTGGCATTTTTAAGCTTTTTTCCCCATCATTCTTCAAAGTCACATATTAGAACCACAGGCTTATACAAGACTTTTACTCTCAGATTTGAAAAATGCCCCTTAATTTCTCAATTTCTAGCAAGTCAAACCACCCAGCCCTACTGCAATATTGCTAACTTGTCCTATATCTATGTACCGTAGAGTCTCAATCATCAAATTTTAATGCAACATGGCCACATAAGGCCAATAAAGAAGGCAACAGAGCTTATACTAAAAATACTCTAATTTCTGAAGAGGAAGTCATTTTCAAGAAATTTGGTACATGTATGTTGAGCATTATTCTGTGACATTTATTAACAAGGCTTGGTGAGTTGATACTGATATATCTATGAAATCTAAAAAGGCTCTAACAATGGGACTATTTGTATAATTTACTTGAGAAATGTTGCATATGAGCACAAATATATATATAAACCAGTTTGCCAAATAAGGTTAACAATGGCTGATTTCTGGGTCTTTTTAAAGGGGTAGTTCACCAAAAAAATCTAAAACAGTCATCATTTACTCAACCTCATGTCATTCCAAACCTGTATGGACACAAAATATTATATTTTGAAATATCCCATTGACTTAAAATATCTTATTTTGTGTTTCCCTGAATATAGAAAGTCATATGGGTTTGGAATGACACTGTCCCTTTAAGGGCTGACTCTGGAAAAGCAAGTTGTATGCCCTTTATACTGAGGGTGGCGCTATAAAATAGGAACCTTAATGATTTCATGCAATAAATATGACTAATGTGCATGAGTTATTAACAAATGTCTGTCAAAAAAAGAACAATTATTTATTTAAAATATGAATAACAATTGAATGAGCTGATAGGCTAAAGAGGTCATTGTGTTTAGACCACATGACACCGACTTGCAGGTATTTTAAAGCTACCCTTGTGCTCCTAGCCAGAGCATGTTTTCTTTATAAAATCTGCCCTTATGGGGTAACGGATGTGTGATGGGGGCCAGCTTGCTGTAACATTACCGGAGCCTCTCTGTGTTTTGCCCTCTGATTGGGGCCAATAAGGCAGCGCCTGTTCAAGGATGAGGACAACCTGTCCTCTGGCACTGGGTTCTCTTTCCTGGGTGTAATTAGCTTTGATTTAAGGATGGAACACAGACCTATTATTTGATATAACTGCTGCTAATGGTGGCAAATTGTACTAATAATCTCATGATGGAGTTTATGGAGTTCAGGAGAGGCTGCAGCAGGAAAGGGATGTCAGAAAGTGCTGCTTCACTCTCAGAAGACAGACAATGACAAACACACCAGCATATTCCTGAAACTGAACGTAATGTCAAACACAAAATGAAGAAGATCAGCACTAGTGGGAAGAAAATGAAGGGCTGATGACAAATGAGCTATAGACACATGAGACTACAGAACTGCACCCAAAGAATATTGAGATACTGTGAACTATTATTCCTATTTTTGTCTTTCTTTCCTATGTTGCATTACATTTTATATTGTGTGTGTGTGTGTGTGTGTGTGTGTGTGTTTCTTTTTTCAGATATAAATTGGGTTTAAAATAAGATGTTACACATAAAGCCATTACAGGCACAATAATGGAGGACAATTCGCTGAGCTATCTGGGATGCCATTCAGCAGCCTTGATTGAGCACCTCTCTAAAGACACAGGTGTGATTGCCTCAATAGCCACATTACCTCCAGAGAAACTCATAGCCATTTTTTTCCAACAACTGAAACTTTGACAGCCCAAGATCACACTGAGCTTTCGTTTGATTCAATAGTGGGGCCTGTTGTCACAATGGAATCTGTTTAAGAGCAAACAATTATAATAAATATAATATTTAAATTGAACTGTGTGACAACTTCCCCTGACCTGAAACTCATGATAAAATGTGATAGATTGTCAAACCTGATTTAAAAAAAGGATTGCTATGGATTATAGGCCAATGACAGGCTTACATATAATACTGAATTAATTTGCTTGATTGACATATTTGAACAGTATATACTTTTTGAATTTTTTTACATTTACTAAAATGTGTATGTGTTATATATTTAACATACACTACCAAGTTTGGGTTCAATAAGATTTTTTAATGTTTTTGAAATAATTCTCTTATTAAATATGTTTCAAAATAAAAAAATAAAACAAATTATTCCTGTGATGCAAACTGCATTTTCAGCAGCCATTACTCCAGCCTTCAGTGTCACATGATCCTTCAGAAGTCATTCTAATTTGCCAATTTGGTGCTCAAAAAACATTTCTTCTTATTGTAAAAAAAAAAAAATCCTATTGATGATGCCTATACACTATATGCATTTCATCATAGACAGACAGACAAACAAATAGAGACAGACAGACAGACAGACAGACAGACAGATAAATAGACAGATAGACAGACACTACTAATTCTAATTTGCCAATTTGGTGCTCAAAAAACATTTCTTCTTATTGTAAAAAAAAAAAAATCCTATTGATGATGCCTATACACTATATGCATTTCATCATAGACAGACAGACAAACAAATAGAGACAGACAGACAGATAAATAGACAGATAGACAGACACTACTAAAGCATAACACTATCCTATTGCAAACAGCTGCAGGGACAATTCTTTGCGGTCTGGTTATGTAGTTTTCTTATTGTTCTGAAGTAATGTAGTGACAACAAGGTATACAAAACCAGAGGCCTCGCTGGTGTAACAGAATCTAAACTTAATGTGCGGGTCTTGACTCTTTTGTGGAATGTGATATTGTAGTATGCTTTCAGGCTATGCTAACAAGGACCTCTAGAACTCGATATGCCTAGTTTAGTCCCCGAGTGGGCAGTTCATGTCCCATAGCAACAGTGTCATACCACTACTAAAGCATAACACTATCCTATTGCAAACAGCTGCAGGGACAATTCTTTGCGGTCTGGTTATGTAGTTTTCTTATTGTTCTGAAGTAATGTAGTGACAACAAGGTATACAAAACCAGAGGCCTCGCTGGTGAAACAGAATCTAAACTTAATGTGCGGGTCTTGACTCTTTTGTGGAATGTGATATTGTAGTATGCTTTCAGGCTATGCTAACAAGGACCTCTAGAACTCGATATGCCTAGTTTAGTCCCCGAGTGGGCGGTTCATGTCCCATAGCAACAGTGTCATACTTCATGGGTGTGAGTGTGTGGGTGTGCGTGTCGAGTGCTGGATATGAACCTGATATTCTTTGATTTGCAGGTCCCTCTTTCTCTGAGGTAATATCTGCCCGCTTATAGCTCCAGACAATAGCTGCTCGCTAAAAAGCACTGGAAATTACAATGCTAATAAAATCAATATTGTGCAGTTATTTACTTTTGAAAATCCATTGCATTCCACTGAATCGCTGAGGTACATTTTTACAGTGGCATGAAATGCTTACAATGTTTTGGCATCATTTGAGACATCCTACAAAAAAAAAAAAAATACACATTTTAGAAATGGTGACACACCTAGAGAAGTGTACTAATGATACACTAATGTTGTCGTTCAGGAAAGGCCACCTCATTACTAACGTATATTCACTCACATCCCTCTATCTCATTTAATTATCATTAGGACATTGGAAGACCTGTACACCGTACCGTTAAGTTAATTATGATTAATAATCCTGCCAAGTGAGGCATACAGCCAAAGTGAGAAGTGTACTAATGATACACTAATGTTGTCGTTCAGGAAAGGCCACCTCATTACTAACGTATATTCACTCACATCCCTCATTTAATTATCATTAGGACATTGGAAGACCTGTACACCGTACCGTTAAGTTAATTATGATTAATAATCCTGCCAAGTGAGGCATACAGCCAAAGTCAGTCATGGATGTCTGCCAAAACCAGTGCAGGACTGGTTATTAAGGATGTCCTACAACCACTCATTTCAGATAAAGTCAAACATAATAGGCAAAGTAAATCTCTACCTGGTACTTGCATGTTCAGTGTCTCTACAACAAACCAGAGGTCCACCGTTTATACAATATGCAAAATTCTTCAGGCGTATCTTTACTGTATGGGGAAAATAGCGCACAAATTGATCAGACATGATGTGCTCCAAACTATCATCTCTCCAATTATCTTGTTGTATAATTACAAACGGTCCATTGAAATAAATGTTAATAACTGCTTTACTCTGTTGAGGAAAATTGTTTTCTAGTTTTATCATATGTTATCCAGATAGCATCAGACTAAAATAGCCATTATAAGATCATGTGATTGTTAACTACAGAAAATGAATAGAAACAAAATAATAGGAACACAAGTGGCAATTATTTTCATCAAGAATGCAAAGAATATGTGAGTTCTTGTAGCTCAAATAGAAGAGCATGGCACTGACAACACCAAGGTCATGGGTTTGATCCCAGGGAACACACAAACTGATTAAATTCAAGTCATTTTGGATAAAATAAATTTAATAATTATAGGCCAATATTCATAAATGTAAATGATACTACTTATGTTCCCTTAGTACCTAAAAGGAAGTTTCATTATATAATTTAATAAGAAAAGCTATGCAGATCAATGATACACAAATTTACGTCCATGTTTTCATTAGTAAATATAAATATAAAAATAAATATACATTTGTAAATGTGATTTATTCCTGTGTCAAAATGTATGTATTTACATGTAGAAGTATACATTTACACAAGTAAACAAATAAAAAATAAACTACATAGATGCTGATAATGACAACATTTATGGGAACACATTGTTCTTCCACTATCCCTCTAGGGTGGACAAATAATGTTGTTTTAGAATTTTTACAACTCAAGTTGTTGATACACAGCAAACCACAATGGCATTTACAGAATAACTTTGAAACAGTCATAATAGCCTTCATTTTGAAAGCCTTTCAATGATCCAGGAAACACGTATGAACGTGATTATTGAATTTAGTGAATTAATATTTGCTATTACTCTACATAAAGCCCTAAACATATTCTTGCCCGTATTTTTGTAGCTCAGCAGTGGATACCAGCTTTTACAATGGGCCATGAAAGAATGGGCGCCTGCATTATAAAACACTGCAGCAGTCTGGAAGGTAAATTATCACTTTGTTCTCAAAATATTGCAGTTGTGAAGTTATAACAGCAGGTAAATTATCCATTCATATTCTGCTCTCTGTATTTGGTCTTCATTGTGCCGGGAAAGTTATTACCTGCTCACAGGACTTTGCATATTTGTTTAAAGTGAAGATATAGGAAACATGATTAACTATGGAAAGGACTTTATGTAAACCAAATGCAAGCTCTCGCAGGTGAAGAAGGAAGTACAGCAGGAACACCAAGAATTAGAATTTCATTGCATTTAAAGAGCAAATTGAACATGTATTATTTCATAACTGTATTCATATAGGGAGGCTTAGTTCAAAGAAAGTGTTCAGAAAAGCAGAGGTCATTACTCTAGCTGCTGAATTGTTTCTAAGTAACTGATTTAAAGGTGCTATAAGTGACTTCAGATGGCTTTCTAACTTTTTAAACAAGCATAAGCTGTTATTCTAACTCTTTTAGATTGTATAAGGCTGTCACAGAGAGACAGTGATATTGTATGCCTGCTATTTCACCCAAAAAACAAAACAAAAAAAATCAAGCTATGGAATATTTTATCACACACCTCTTTTTTTCTGCTCAGTGAAGGTTTTAATAACAATTTGTGGGTGGTTTTCATTTACATGATTCAGTCCATCCTACATTATGAAACATTTTTAATTATGTGATTAATTAGTTTGGTTTTTAGAAAATAACCACTGTAATCCATATGGTGCCCAAATTTATTCATGCTAAGAGATAATGAGATATATTTATATAAGCAGCATGACAGTAAATCAGCTCAGTTTTCAAAATAATGTAGTTTTTACATCTTTTTGAAGGATTTTATTTTTGATAAATGCAGCTGCTCAGCACAATGCATGCATGTTCATTTTGCTCTTGAAATGCAAAGACACTCTTTTGGATTCTTGCCAGGCACAATGAAGGAACTGTCTGAAGTAGAATAAGTAGAAGAAGTTGAAGTTCAACTTGACTACTGTAAATTAATGACTTAATCTATCTTTTTTTGTAATACAAATTAAACTCTGTCTCTTTACCTACACATTGTCAAATGGACAGCCGCCAGTCATATAAAAAATGTCTTCATCTCACAAGCCATAAAACAGGATTATTTTGTTAGTCTTGACTGATTCATTAAAAAGAACAAATCCACAAGATTCATGCATTCGCAAATCAGAATAAACCAAAGGCTGGTTCACGCATTGGATTTTAAAAATGCAGTGCTCAATTTAAAATAAGTTCAACTTTTATAAAACACGTTCAAAACCTCCAACCCCCCCCTCCTATGTCTGTGTTTTTCAAAGCAAAAATGCATTCTGTGTGAATGCCCCCTTATTGTCCTAAACTAAACTGCTTGGAGCTATACAGCAGCAAAGACTACATAACATGGACAAATTTAGACATTTAAGAACTGTTTACAGAGCCAAATGTCAAGAAAACGTCTCCAGGTTACGCATGTAACCATGGTTCCCCGAAGGGAACGAGACGCTGCGTCGAAACGCTACGGGAACGCCACCAGCGTGACCACGCTCTGACTCACATGTGTAATCAGTCCAATGGATGAGCGAGTCATCACGGGCAGGGTGACGTAGCGACCAGGAAACATAAAAGCATAAAAACCGGCATCAGCTTCTAGGAGTGAAGCAGGCGCTGGCAGGGATGCCGGAAGTATGGCCCTGAGACCCAGCGTCTCGTTCCCTTCGGGGAACCATGGTTGCATGCGTAACCTGGAGACGTTCCACTTCAGGAACTTGAGCTGCGTTGAAACGCTACGGGAATGAGAATGCCCACGCCGCCAAACTTGCAAATCCCTGCCTAGTTTGGAAGAGCACAACTAAGGCGAGAGAAAAGGGAGATAGGAGTGGCTAAAGTAGACGGGGCCCGCCGTCCCGAAGGCCAACTTCTGGAGGAGTAAGCTTTGACCGCCAAAGGAGAGGGGAGATCAGAGGACTCAAGGCTGTGGAATAGCATCCTGATCCGCCTCGGCCTCAGCGCACCGTGGAGGAAACTTGTAAGAAGAGGGTCTCTTCCAACTGAATGGCCACCGAGGGGGGCGTTGTAGGCCGCAATGGCCGCCATGAAGACCTCTAGGGTGGAGTGGGTCAACCCTGCGGATAAACAGGCATGCAGGAACTCCAGAACTGTACCAAACGGACAGTTAGCTGGGTCAGGTGAGAACCATACTTGGTGGTTGGATGAATCAGTGGAGCTGGATGAATCAGAGAGAGAACCAGAGGGGACCATGCAATATCATCTGAGTCGCAAACAAATCCACCTGACCCTTGTCAAAGACTCTCCGAGTCTGCTTCACCCCTCGGGGTGAGGCATCTATTCCCCGGGCCTCGGCCCCTGCCTCGACAGGATGTCTGCCCCCAACATATAGAAGAGACCACTGCAGTGTTGTCGGTGCGCACCAACACGTAGCGATCTCTTAGGCCTGGGAGGAAGTGTTTCAAAGCTAGAAACATGGCAAGCATCTCCTGTCAACTCATGCGCCACGTGAGATGGCGGCTGCTCCATAGGCCGCGGGCCGAGCAGCCACTCATGACCGCTCCCAACCGGTGAGAGATGCATCCGTCGCTAGCATATGTAGCAACCAGGAGCTCCCAGCACTGGGCCCTGAGATAAAAACCAAGGTTTCCTTCACATGTCTAAGGCACGGCCGCGTGACCTTGAGCATGCAAAGCGGGTTTCCCCTCGAGGAGAACTGGATTCTATAGCCTCACTCTACAGTGTGCAAGACCCACCGAGACACGTTAGTCTACTAAGGGAATCAGTCTCTCGAGACTGACCTCTGGTGTAATCAGAGCGGCTAGCTCGGAACCTTGAAGCGGCGAACCGGCAGGGGATGGCAATACTAGCTGCTCTAGAGACCTCCGTGGAGGTCACGAGCCTCTTAGCACTGCTACGTTTCCGGGCAGTAACTGAGAGAAGCACTCGCCGGAGACCGCTGCGCCCTGGAACACCGGCAGGGTTGGCAGACCCTCTTCCCCAGACGGGCCTGCCCTCCGAGGTCCTGAGCCATAGCACCATAGCATCAGGAACCTCATAGCTGAAGTCTTCTCTAAAAATGACGGTTCTCAGACCCGCATCATCCGCTAGGAAGACTCGTCTGATAGAACCAGAGCCTGCTCAGGGCAGGACCCAAGGAGGCACGCTTGGCAGGGGCTCCCACACCGCCAGGTGACATACTAAGGGAACCAGTCGCAGACTGGCAGACTGATCTCCTGAGGGCACTGAGGAAACAGGCATCGTGTAATGCGGTGTACACCACTCTTCCCCAGAGAGAGCTGGCCCTCAGAAGTCCTATAGGCCTTAGGCATCAGGACGTTTTAGACGGAGACTATGCAGCGAGAATGACGGTCCGCAGAACCGCCTTCCACTAGAAGCCTTCGGCCTGGGAGCGCCACTCTGACTCCAGACTCTGTGGAGTACGAGAAGTGACAGCCCCAGAATGAGGAACTGGAACACGGTACCTAGCTGGAACCTCCTCAGAGGAAGAGAGGTAAACACGTGCTCTTAAGCAAGAAATCTTTATCCCAAGAGCCCCTGTATATCTAACTTCTCATAGTCAGATAAATGTTATTCCTCAGAATTAAATGCAGCCAAACAACCAGATGAGTAAACACGGTCTGGTGTGGTAAGATTCACATCAAAAACTGAAAATTATGTAATACACGCGTTGCCTCGGCAGCGCGCGAGCCGCTTGGTCACACAAACAATATCAATCTCCTCGGAGAAAAATAGCTGCAGCAGCGAGCTCTCACTCAGAGGGGGAAGAAACCGCAGCGTGGGCTTCCGAGCCTCGAGAGAGAGCGTTGGATATAGGGAGTGCAGGGGGAGAAAGGGCGAGCCGTCTCCAACCCATCCGCTAGATCCACGTGCAATCCCCGCGATCTGAATCGCCACCGTGCCTCAGCAATAGCGGGAACGAACCGCGAGCTCGCAAGCACGGACACACTCCTCGGAGCGTGCCCGGAGGTAAATGCTGCTCATAATAATATAGACATAATGCTTGTGCGACTATAAAACAGCTCCGCTCCACAGTAAAGCTGCTCATTATAATATTGCATATAGTTGCACAAGCATATAGGCATGCCTCCTCGGAGGAAGACAGGCGGAGTGTTGAGCCCTCTCACCGGGGGGAAAGAACCGCAACGCTGGCTTCCGAACCCCGAGAGCGGGCGCTGGCTCTGGTGGGTGAGGAAGAAGATAGTGACTCGCCCATGTACATTCCCTCCACCGGATCCATATGCGAACCCCATGAGCACAGCCGCCGCTCCGCCTCTGCGAAAGCCGGGCTGGCGCCGCGAGAAATGCCAATGAATACTCCCTCCTCAAAGAGAGCCCTTGGAGAGCAAAGCATTCACAGTGACAAACGCTCGCAATGCGGGCAGTCAGCTCCCTCGAGAGCTGACTCTGCGTGTTTTGCTCCCAAGCAGACAACACACAAACTGTGTGTATCCCCACCCGAAATGTAGCACGCGCAGGTAAGAACACACAGCCTGAGATGCTGCCCACTCTCGCCGTATGTTTGTCTACACTCGTATTGGTAAAATAAAGAGTGATAATGGACAGACAACACCAAATAAGACTGACACACAGAGAGCACTTGCTGAATGACAGAAAGCTGACGCCGATTTCACCGCACATGCTTTTATGCTTCCTGGTCACTACGTCACCCCACCCGTGACGTCTCGCCCATCCATTGGACTGATTACACATGTGATTCAGAGCGTGGTCACGCTGGAGTCGCTCCCGTAGCGTTTCGACGCAGCTCGAGTTCCTGAAGGGGAACCATTAGATTTCAAACTTCCAATGCAGAATAAAAAAAAATAAATAAAAAAAATAAAATCCCAAACTCATGACAGCTGAATTTAAAGACCAAACTACCAACAACACAAGAGCAGACTTCTAAAAATACACTTTGTTTCTACCTTTCTACACATACACACAACTGGGGTTGACTGAATTACCTTTTAGCAGACCACAGATTTCAATGCATGATAATTGATCTACCTCAGAACACAAATCTGCTAATTGTTTTCACTGCATCTTTTATTTAGTGGCTCGTCCAGTGTTTCTCTGTGAAGGGGGACTCTAAATCCTGCACTTTCGTGCTTTATTGTAGTTATGATGTCAGGCTCTGTTTGGATTCATTCAACCTCTGTGGTTTCGAGTACATCAGATAAGGAATCAAAAATGAATAATTCAATTTTTTCATCGCATGGATTGCGATTGATGCTGTTATCTTTCTGGGATATCCTATACCATTTCTGTCAAGGATCAATCAGCTTGATGATGAACATCTCATATGTTCAGTCATGACGTTGTGGGTCACAATAGGAAAACGAGATAACCCAATCCTGTTCCTTCCTGTACATACAGGAAATCTGCATCCACATATGCAGACATATGGTTTGGATGTCAACACTCACTTATAGCTTCCCTCCTACCTCCCTTTCTTATTCCTCTCTTCCATCAGTGCTACACAGATTGCGAAGTAATATTTTCATCATAAGCAACAAGGGAAATAATCTGATCAAAGAGTTACAGTGAAGGTTACAGGCAGTAATAAAGTAGGAAAAACCCTCAGTCTGGAAATGAAGCATTTTCTAATCAAAGGACTCCACACACCTCACTTTTGTGTGTTTAACTAAGGATGTGTGTGTGAGAGAGAGCAATGCAAACTCATAAAGAAACACAACTTCAGTGAGTTTTCGCCTGAACCACCATTGTGCCACTGCGGCACTGTAGTTAAATGCTGCATACTGCCGTTTCTTGGGAAATATCTGTCATCATTTATTCAAATTCACGCTGTTCAGAACCTGTATGGTTCTTTGTCTTTTGAGTTTATCTTTTCTTTTAAGAATATTCAAGCTTATTTTTTTTTAATGTTCCCACAATGACGACTGTAGGCCATTATAATTGTGTACTATATTCCAAGCCCACCCTAAACCACTGCTCAACAATATAAATATATAATAGCAGATACAAAAATCACAATCATTTTAGCTGCAAAAAACAATTTTCTTTGTCACTTTATGATGTCATAATCCAAAATAACAATATAAATGATTAAGCAATTATTAAATGATGACAGCATTTTCATATTTACGTTTGGATAACTAATTAAATCCTTTAAAACTAATTGAATTTGTCACCAGAACTCACATTGCAAAAAATGAACTGTTAATTATTTAAATGTCCAAAGACATTGGTGCTATACAAATAATATTGAATTGAATTATGTCTTTTGTTTATGTTTTCTTTCAAGAATGTTTGTGCTGCATTTTTCAAATGCAGTTAAAGTTCAAAAAATTACATATTCAGAGTCTTTCCTAAACCTGACCACTTTTTATCAATATAAAAGATGCATAAATATACAAATCACAATAATTTTAGTTACAATATAGGCTACTATTATATTTCTATTCATTTTATGGTGTGTTTGTCCTTTTTAAGCAACAGCTGACCCATGGTAAACAAAATGGAAACATTAATTATGGAATGATGATGACAGATTTTTTTCATTAATTTTAACAATTTTAGGTTTGTGTAAAGTAATACAATCTTTCAAAACCAGTTGAATATGACACCAGAAATCACAGAATGAAACCGCTATATTATGTCAAATTACTTGAATGTCGTAAATATATATAATGACAATGGACATATTTAATTGACGTCATCGATTAAATACAATAAAATCAATTCCATTAACCAATTCCATCCTTTTCATTAATAAAATGCAAGCACTTGATTTTACATAAATGTCATACAACTACGTATGATTCAAAAGACAAATATGTGAGTCATAAGGCCAATTTTTATGGTGCTATAATGTTATAATATGGTATAATATAATTGTGTTTTTGAATTAAATATATTCTTTGTGAAGTGGTTAGGCTCTCAAAAATGTATAATAATAGAATAATACTCGGATTAGTATTTCTGATACAGCTACTACAGTTGAATCCATTTTCCCATTTTACGTCATTCAAACATGTGATAACACAAATATTCCAAGAGGCTTTGATGGAATCCTCTAGACTGAGATGGGAATGTCATAAGGCCAATCTTTCAGTGTTGCAAGATAAAAGTCACTACAATGACATTTCCCTTATAAAACTGCCCTATGGGAAACGGGTGTGTTTATGATGCATCTATAGACATGATCTTTGACTCTTACTTAATCAAAGAATACAGTAAACATACAACCATCAGTCATAACCTTGCCATAAGTGTCAATTATTTTCCAAGGCAATCCTCTGATTGCATCCCATTTTAGAGGACACGGAAAGAGAGAGCGAAAGGAGAGAAAAAGAGACTAAAATGTAAATTTGACCTTTCTTCATTCTCTAAATCTGATCTGAGGCCAGTGCTTTATCTCTTGTAACATTTATCTGCATTCAGTAATGACCTTCCCATCATGCTCTACTGGAATACTGATGGGACTTAAACTTCACCAGCTGTCAGAGGCCATGAATACTCACACTTAACTTAACATGATCATGTCCTGCAGTATGTAAAGCTGTAAAAAATCTTGACTAGTCCCCATTATGTCAGCGAGCACACAGTTCGCAGTATCTGCTAGCCTAATCTTCAGCAATCCTTTCCGGTTCTCTTTATGAACACTAATGGTGCTGTTTCAGCTCATTGCAGATGATGCCATTTTGTCTCGAGGCTTATTCTATTGTCATTTCTTTCCCTTGCTCTTGTTCTCTGCGACTGTAAGTAGAGGATCTATTTTTGAAGTATGTACTATGATAAGCAATTTAATACTGTAAAAATCTGAGGCACACATTTAGAAAATTAACCTAGACTGCCAGTTACTGAGCTAATTAATATTCATAAGCCAAATTCTGTCATTGTAGATTTTCAATGTTACAAGGCTAGTAGCCTAAATGAAGCACTAACCAATAAAGATTTCTGAGAAATCATGAGAGCCTTAAAATAAATCTTTATACACACAGCATGCTTTAAAAGCATTAATTTATCCAAAATATATGATTAACTGTTGCTTTACTAAATCCTTCAAATGAGATAACACTCATACTGAGTATCACTGAATCAACAATGAACTGACTTCAACTAATAAACTGACTGTTTTCTTATGTCCTCTTGCATTATCGGCAGACAGTTTTTTTTTTCTGTTTAACACTGTAAAGCTGCCTTGACACGATCTACACTATATAAATAAAGGTGACTTGACTTTACTTTAGGGGCAATTTGGAAATGCATCAACGCTAACATTATGCACTGTAATGACAAATAATCTACACTCTGGTCAAAATTAAAGTAAATTGGTAGTTAATTGAAGCTGAGTAGATGACTGGAACCCATCCAATTAGATCTCATTACTTCAGCATTCTCTTCATTTTCTCCTCAATGGTGTGTGTAAATTGGAAGCTAATGATTGTACGTTTTCTTATGGCAGGTACGTTTAAAAAAAGAAACTCAACAGGGTTTACGGAACTAACATGTACTCAAAAGTTTGACCACTCAAGACTACACTTTCCTCCCAAAGCAAAAGACATGTTGATGCAGTAGATGTGTTGTTATGAATTATCAGTCATTATTTTCTTATGCCCTCGAGCGAACATTCTGGACAAGCTACTTCCAAAATGCCACACATGACAATTTCCATGAGACACATGTCACCATAAAGCCATGTCATTTTCCTGAGGCTGGTTAGACTGTCGTTGATATGCTCTGTCACAGCAGACTAATAGTGGATGACAGACTCAATGAAAATAGATTTGTTTTTCTGGCCTTCCTAACCCAAGCGATTTAAGTCATTCTTACTGACTAGGAATGTGAATAATAAAAAAAATAAATTAAATAATTATATATATATATTTATATATATATAATTATTATTATTTTTAACCATTCACATTCCTGGTCAGTATGAATGACTTAAATCGCTTAGGTTCGTGAGAAAGAAAGAGTCGATTCTGTTAATCGAAACACACACACACACTCCCTTTTTGTCCCTTTACACGTACTGTAAAGCTGTAAAAAATTCTTGACTAGTCCCCATTATGTCAGCGAACACACAGTTCGCAGTATCTGCTAGCCTAATCTTCAGCAATCCTTTCCGGTTCTCTTTAAGAACACTAATGGTGCTATTTCAGCTCATTGCAGATGATGCCATTTTGATGATGTGTGTGTATACATTTATGCATATATATATGTGTGTGTGTGTGTGTGTGTGTGTGTGTGCGCGCATTTTTATGTGGTTTATGAGGACACAAATTTGTATAATAAAATGGCTATGACATAGGTGTTACAACGAGAAGGTGATTTATGAGGACATTTTCAGTGTCCCTGTAATTCAAAAGGCTTGTAAATAATTCAGAATGAGTTTTTTTGAAAATCTAAAAATGCACAAAGTTTCCTGTGAGGGGTAGGTTTAGGGGTAGGGTTGGTGTAGGGCAATACAAAATACGGTTTGTACAGTATAAAAACCATTACACCTATGGAGAGTCCCCATGAACCATAAAAACAAAACCTGTGTGTGTGTGTGTGTGTGTGTAGACTCACAAGAATCACTCGTTTGGGAATCGCTCCACGCTGGTAGGTGTGATGAATGTTGACTTTCACTAAACATAATCGGATCATAAGATTCTTTCTCACAAACTGTTCGAGAACAGAACCGAACGTCATTAAAATCATTCTGCTCCGTTTCTCATTACAACTACTCATCAATTAATCGATTCTTGATTACCAGTTCTAGTGTAAAGTGAAACTCTACCTAAAAGAGTAATAGACATAAGAAAATAAACAAAAACAGCACGATAACCATGTGAGTGACACTGCTCATAAAACAGTTTAACAAACAATCCTGTTGATTACTGTGACAGTCTACCTAACAGAACACTCTACAGGAAAATAAACAGCACGATAACCAAGATCACGATAGCGACTGACAGACACTGCTCGTAAACAACAACAGTTTGATTAACAATACTGCTGACCACTGTGACACTCTATCGAAATATACTCTTATGGGGACAAACAAACAGAAATGGCACGATAGCAAGAGCACCATAGCGAGTGATTTTGCTCGTAAACAACAACTGGCAAAGACGTTTATATATCGAGTAATTTACATTTCAGATGCTAAATTGTCCATTGCTTTGTCTGTTTTTTTGCTCCATCAGCAAATTGTATTCCAAACGAAGTCACAGCAATTCATCCACTGCAGGCCAACACAGTTGTAGTCTAACATTTTAGTTATTTTGAATAAATCATTTGATTGAATCAATGACTCACTCAAATAAAAAGAACAATTGTGCGAATCAAGCGAACTGTTCACTCAAGACAGTCACGTGTTCGTTCCTGAATTGGTCTATATGAAGGAGTCGGTTAAGTGAATGATTCAATGACTCATTAACATCCCTTTGCTGCGTCTCAATGTGCCTACTTATACTACGCCCTTAAAGTATTGTAGGATATCAGACCGAACCAGACAATCTAAGATTTGGTCAAAAACATGGTTGAAACATGAGGAGCCGAATTCCACAGAGGCCCAACACAACAGGATGTTCATAAATCAGATCCTAGCACTAGCCAGTCTGAAGCAAGCCTAACCAACTCTTTCACAGAACAGCTTTCAACATTTAAACAAAAGGAACACACTGATCATAACAACTCAGGAAGGAGATTGTCAATTTTAGGGCAAGTAATCAAGATTAAATGGTCAAAGAGATGACAGCATGACCATCACGTGATAGTAACCACAATCACAAGCTCTTTGGATTGACTTCCGCCACCTCGACGACAGAGAACAGACTTTCAGAGATTCCTTACAGACCTCTTAATCTCTGGTCTTTATACATTCACATACATTCACAGAATGGCACAGAATCAGAATCAGAATGAGTTTTTATTGCCAGGTATGTTTACCGCTTGCGGAGAAACTGCCTTTCCATGCACCTAAATGATTGTGAGCAACTAATCATTTATATGCATAACTCTATATTATGTATTTAACCCACATGTGACTATCAGGTCTTAATCATTTATTGTGTATGTATTTTGAATAACTATTGAATAGCTTAAGGGTTCATATTCATGTTTAGTATGCGTGTGTTTGAATCTTCTTGCTTGAAACGTTTCTTCCAATCAATTCTTTGTCAAATGTATCATATTCTTGTTATAGAAATCATGTCCAAAAGTATACTCTGCAAGAGCGGGAAAACTCCATGTGATGAGATGACACGCTGATTTATGAATGGGGAGGAGAAATATACAACACCCCAGCAAAGA